>NW_009727749.1:40616-70734 GCF_000703405.1 Apaloderma vittatum
CCTGCCGTTCTGATTTACAGGAAGGACTTTTTTCAGTCTTGATGTAAACACGTGGGCTACGTGATTGGAGTTGATCACACTGTTAGTGCTTAATGCAGATAGAATTAGAATTAGAAGTGTTCTTTGAGATTTACAGATGGTGTGTGTATCCTTCGTGCCTGCTACCCCTGCTCTGAAAGATCACACTTTGGGGCTGTGGTTGAAGGGGAACTGAAGAGGTTTGGGTGCATTTCACCTGACGTCCTCATGCATGAGTGAAGGTGGAAGGCAACTTTGTCTCTGCAGATACTGCAAGGGTTGTTTTCTTAAAGCATTAATTGATAGACTGGATTTGCTCATCACATAAATGTGCGTGTAGATCATATGTTAAAGAAAGCTGTTGATTATAAACCTGGTTTAAAGAGCTATAAAGTGTTTTCTAAAGATAGGATTTGTCCTAATACAGTGATTGTAGACAAGTGGCATGCTTCTGTCGGAGAGAATGAAAGAACATGGAAATAAATAAAAAAATTACGGAGGAGGAAATGTGTCTTAAAAACATGATTTTGTATGGAAGCTGGGCTGGCACAGAGTTCTGTGTGAGGTTTGCTTATCTGTTGAAAGATTACCAGTGCTACTGAAATTGATGCCTGCTTCTGCAAGAAAATGTGCCTGGTGTTTGATCTTGACAGACATTGTTGAATGTTAAAGACGTGAAAGCATCGAGGACTACTGATCATCTCAGTAAAATAAAACCACCAGGCAGCTGACCGCATCCAGATCCATGAAGATGAGATAGTTGTGCATCTCTGCTGCCCAGAAACAAAGGAATTTTTTTGCACTTCAGAATAGGAACAGGACAGAAGTCTCTTCCTGTATGACTATAGTTTCCATAATTCTAAATGGTATTAATAACTGCTTTACACTGAAGAATTGTTGTATTGCTTTTGTTTCTAGAAAGCTGGTTCATAAACCATCTCTGTCAGACTTTAGCAGACTCCCAATTCCTGATCTTTTTATTCTCTTTATAGTGGACCTCAGCAAGGTAGTAAGAGAAGCAAAACAATTTTATTTTTTTGACCTTGTGTATTGGGCCATTGAAGCATGTTTTTTTAATCATGGGAGCAGAAGTGCCCGAATTTCCTACTTTGTCAAGAAAATGATTAACCCTTCCGGTGAGGCAACGCGAAGTCTCCCACTCCTTCTGGAGCGGAAGCATTTCTGTGGTTGACAGAGGATTTCCACACCTTTGGTGCGACTGCAGCGCACCAGCGTATCTCCCGTGTTGAACTGGTCCTGCCAGACCACTGTTCTCAAAAGGCAGACTAACAAGGCAGGGATGAACTTCCTCAAACAGTCAGCAGTCCTGGAAGTGAGACAGATGGTGGAAAGATCATTCATTATATTTGCAAGTTTAGGGCTTTACGCAATTGAAATAGTGACCAACATAACTCTATACAGCTTAGACAATGTTCTGAGTTCTTTTGTTGTGCCTACTTGCAGACACTTTCATCTGGACCGAGACTTGTTCTTCTGGCCACTGATGCTCCATGTTCTGCTTTTTTGTTATTCATTCTTCAAGAAATCCTTTTGGGTCAGGACATCTGTGCTGATACAGCTGTAGTCATGTCTGTTAGCTGGTAGAGTAGCAACAAAAGGAGAACTTTGGCTTGGGAAACAATTCTTTTGACTGGGATGAAAATATCGCTTCCAACAAGATTTTCTTTGGCACAGTCTCTGTTTTTCTGCAGATTGGCTCAACTAATTGTGTCCTGTTTGTGACCCAGGAATTGTTTCAGCAAAACCTCTCTGCTCTTGTGGATCTGTTCAACAAAGAAATGGAAGATTTAATTTCAACTGCATGTACTTTTATTGCTCTTTTTCTTGCAAGCTCAAGACAGATGCTGCAATTCCTTTTTGTTTAAACTATAGTCATTCTCAGTGGCAGAGTTCCCACCTCCTCCATCAAATACCAGTCATGGTGTTTCTTACTTGATCTTGTCTGCTTTGTTCTCTAGAAGAAAATCCAGCTCTCTAAAACTTCATGTGCAGGTGGCAAAGCTTTGGACAAAGCCTTCTGCTGGAGTAGTGAGAACTTGTGCCAGGGAACCTCTTGTAGACCTGAGAAAATAAACTTACTGTTCTGTGCTCTGTTTTGTAGGCTACGGAATTTTCTGGGCAATCCTTCTTAAAGGTCAAAACCAGAGCGGGATGCAAATGATGTATTCTGTCACTGAAGTGTGATTTATTTTTTTTTCCTTAAATGTAATAAGCCAGCTTTGGGCAGTAGTTCTCTAGGCAGCACCAACCTATTTCCTCTGTTACCTCCCCAGTATAATCCTGTTCTTCTGATACTCTGTTTATAAAGTATTTTTAATGGCTGATTTTCCATAGGTAGCTGGGAGGTTGGTGAGCTTTTCTGTGGTAAGCTGTTTTTACAGTGCACAATCAAAGTGATTCTTGGGACAGTTTCATATTTTTCCATGAGATTAATTCAGGCTGCAAATCACAGGGATTTAAGCATTTCTGCGGTCCCATATCTGCTCCTGCTAGTAGAGTCATTGCAGCCTGTGGATGTGTTTAATTTTGAAAATTGGGTTTTGGGATTTTTTTTTTGCCCTTGAAAGGTCCAAGAAGGGAGTAGAAACGCTTCTAAATCTGTGCTGAAGAAATAACAATGTTAAGGAAGCTATCTCTCTGCACTGTTACAAGCTGTGTCTTAGACTGCAGATCCCTGTGGGTACGCAGGCTCTGTCAGTATCAGCCCTCACTTGTGAGAAGAAAGGCTATTTCAGACGTGGAAAATCAGTCCTACCTTTTGCTGTAATGTATAGAGACAGTCATAGAATTTTGACTGTCTTCTCCCGTTGGACTCCTCTTTCTGCTGGGAGCAAGAAACTAGGATTGAAGTGTATAAAACCTGGAATATGAAAATAGAATACAAAACAGACTTGAGTTCCACCTGCAAGAGCTTATTCCTGTTGGAATCATGAAAAACAGAAGGTTTTAGATGACTTGCTACTTAAACTGTTCTTTGGAGATGTCTTAACGAAAGAACCTCTCGGTAATTTTTTGCTGTTGGGTGGTTAGAATAGAAACGTTTGAGAATGCCACAGAGGCTGGCGTTACAGTCCTTGTAGCCAGTCATGGCAGAATGCTTGGCAAACAGTCTTATGACACTCTTAATTATTATATAAGATTAAAATCAGAGTTGAGACTTGCAAACGCGATGCTAAACTCTCTGTTCTCTCAGTCCCAGATGCAAACCCAAGTACAGCAAGTGGGGATCGTGCCGACGCAGGCAATGGCGACTGGACCAACAGCAGACCCGGAGAAGCGCAAACTGATCCAGCAGCAGTTGGTTTTGCTGCTCCACGCTCACAAATGTCAGAGGCGAGAGCAAGCGAACGGAGAGGTGCGGGCCTGTGCTCTCCCGCACTGTCGCACCATGAAAAATGTCCTCAACCACATGACACACTGTCAAGCTGGGAAGGCCTGTCAAGGTGAGAGCGCGTTGCTGAAGCTGCTCTTGCAGACGAGCTGCGTAAGGTTTCTTGCGTGTTTGTCAGCAGTGTTTCTCTTCTTGTCAAGAAGATCCTTATACCTGGCACAAATGAGTGCCAAAACTGGTTCTTTAATTAAACAGCTGCTCCCTTTTTCATTACCTTTGCCTGGTTTCCATTTCTGATCTCTCCACAGTTGTCAGTTGGGAAAACAGAATGTAATATTTGCACTTCAGGATAGTACCAGTGGAGCCTTGCAAGCATCTTTTTCATCTCCTCTGTTACACGAAAAGGGTGTAACATCCATTATGTCTTTGTCTTAGACTTTAGTACTAGTTTCCAACATTTGTTACGGCGTTATTGGTGGGTCCCAAAAAAATTTAGTTGTGTTTAGCTGTGTATAGTTCTATGTGCAGTGTTGCTTTTAAAGGAGAAAGAATAGTTACTCTGAAAAATGAGTTAATTCAAAACCAGGGAGTGACCTTAATTCTGTTGCTCTTCCTTGTTACAGTTGCTCATTGTGCATCTTCAAGACAAATCATCTCCCACTGGAAGAATTGTACTCGGCACGACTGTCCTGTGTGCCTTCCTTTGAAAAATGCCAGTGACAAAAGAAATCAGCAACGTAAGTAGTTGTTTTCCTGCTGTCACAGCGGAATGATACTGTTAAAATAAAGTTGATCAAGTATGCAGTGTAGGAATAAACTTTGGCAGTATCCCAAGAAACTTCAGAGCTGTTTAATAATCTTGTCTAAGGATTAACATACAAGTGAATTCTCCTTTCTGGTCACTGAATGCAACTTACTACTGAAATACACAATAATTGAAAAGAGAAAGTCTCAGATCAAGTGCACATGGGTTTTTAAAGGGTGTGGCAACTTCTGCCTGTTGGTTCAGTTGTGAGGCAGGTCAGTAGATTTCGGTTATAATGCTGTTTTGGGTGTAGGGGGGATTTGGACGAAGACATAAACTCTACTTCGTTATTTTTCTTGCTGCTAGAAACAATTCAAATCAGCGTGCTTGTGAAAAAGCATCAAATTCTTGTGCACAGAAAGATCCGATCTGGATGTCTAAATCATTGAGCGAATTTAATGCTGATATAGACGAGTTGGAAGTTCCGCAGATCATGGTGGTTTTGCTCATGCCTGGTTTTACAATAGCTGTTAGTGATGCTTGGGCACAGTCAGGTTTCAGTGTGTTTCTTCCCTCTTGCTCTGAAACAGAAGATACTGAACTTACATTGGTAGGTTTGCTTCACATCACATCCTTTGAAAAGATGCCAAAGTAGAACATTTGAATTTTACAGCATAGGTGAAGCAATTCTAGAGGTCTAAGTGATGTTCTGCCTTGGTATATTTAAATAAGGGCTAAGAAGTGAAAAATAGCTGGAGAACTTGTGAAGCTTGTACATTGAATTACATTGGAAACATTCTGCTAATTCCCATCTAGGCTGAGACTGCAGTGAGGAACACTAATAAACCTTGGAGGATAGACAAGAGCTCCTAGGTTAGGTGAGATTAAGGCAGAGGAGAGAATAGCTGGTGAGACTTGCCAAATTAACTGTTGAGGATGCCCTCATTACAGTTTCAGGAGTGTTTTCCCTCTAAAACTAAAAAAAATATACAGCTACTTGGAGGTAAGGATTTTGGTTTTGTTTTACTAAACTTCTCGGTAAACAAGGTAGTCTCGTATGTTGAAAGTAGTAATTTGTTGCAAGTGATTAGTTGTGTTTGGCCTTTGAAAAATGTGCTGAAAGCTTTGCTTTTTAATGACATGGTCCATTTGTGCATAACATCCTTATTACACAGTTGTTATCAAAATGCTAACAACCTCTAGCACAATAGGATTGGGGTTTTTTCAGTACAAGCTGCTGTAAAAAAGTAGCTTGTGCAGTATTTGTTTTTGCATCAGTCAAACAATTTATCAGAAGGGGAGGCACTTGAGCAAAAGCAGTCCTTAAAACTAATTTTGTTATGGGATCCAATAGGCTGGTGTTTGAATGCAATAGAATTACAGTGGATAAATGTAGAGTTTGGTCTCTTGTTGCACGTGGAGGAGGTAGATATGAAATCTCCCTCTTCTATTCAATTAATCAACAATTCAGTGGTAGTAACCGTGAAAATTTGCAGCTTTGTGAGCGGAGGTGGAAGGTTTTGTTCTGAATTATGTCTCTAGGTCACACATGTAATGCCTTGTCGTTTGTTTCAAGGTAAAAGATGGACACTAGAAATACTTGCTTAGATATATTATAAAGGATACCCCTTTGTAGGCATTGAGAAATGTTTGGGTCTGGGTACGGTAGAATATGATCAGAACATTTCGAAAAGGGAAAAGAAATGAGAAGTATAGTGAACCTCAGTGTATTTGCCAGGCTCCTGTCCTTACAGAATAATTGACCACATGCTGGTCACTAAAGACTCCCAGAGCCTTCCTTCCCGTGCTCGTGCCTGTTTCACCACTGCTGTTTCGAGTCCTGTTGTGTCTATGCTGGGCTTTCAGGTGGCTCCTTCCAAGATCTTTTTAGAAAGTTCAGTGCTTCTGGAACATTGCGATGTAGTGCCTTGTTTCCACCCTTCCCATGCGCAGTGGCTCACGTGCTCGTTGTAGCTGTCTGTTCCCGCTCCTTGGAGAATTTCCATGCTGAAAAATTCCTTGGTTTTAGATTATCACCATGGAGATGTTTCTGTACAGATGTCTTGCTCCGTGATTTAGCATTTATGTTCTTTGCAAAGAACATCTCTGCCACGTTTCATCTTTGTAGCTTTTTTCCTTCTTTGAGTAATCTTGAACCGTCTTACGGTAGTTGTGGATGGTAACGTGACTTACTAATGGCACATGTTGGGATAAGTTTGAAATTCTTTATTCCACGTGGCTCTTAACTGTGTATACCATGTATATCTGATGGGTAGGGGGGAAACTGCAAAGCAATTATTATTTTGCATGTGCTAAAACGTTAAGCTTATTCTTTGGAATAGGCCAGCAACTGCTGCGTTTTGAAGTAAGGACTTGAAACTTGGTTGAAATGCTTTGGAGTTGGACAGTTGTTATTGTTAGGAAGTACTTCTTGCTCGCTGCTGAGCCCTCCACAGTTTGAGTTACGAACTCTTGCAAACAACTGTTGATAACATTTCCTAGTTTTATAGCTCTACCATAAGAATTATTTTCCTTAAGATGCATCTTGTTGTGCACGTGTTCTGTTCCTGACCTCGGGCAAGTGTGTATTGTGCCACCGAACAGCTACTGGCCATGCTTCCCCTGCAGCTGGTGATAAGTGTGCTCTGCTTGCGGTGTATTATGAGACAGGCCATCGTCATGCATTGCTTGATGTGCTTCGTTCCAGGGTCTGGAGACACTGGAAAATCTTTAGGATTCTTGCTCCAGCTGAGTGAGACTGGGAGGTGGAGTTAGGAATGTGGAACTAGTCTTCCCTGTGTTTTTCCTCGTAGGAAAATTTTATTTAAACTGCAGTGAGGAAAAAGCTGGATTGAGGAAGAGCAACAACTAATCTTCTCTAAAAATGTGATTTTGAAGAAGACTGGGCCAGAAATTGTGGACTATGTGGATTTGGTAAAGTAGAGTGGGAACTTGATGAAGGAATTAGGGACTAGGAGCTTTGCTGGCTGAGGGAGTAGGTTATTGAGTATGGGCAGGAAAGGAAAGACCACCTGGATGGAGAACATTTGGGAACTAACCCTTAGAGGAGTTCATAGGTGCGCAGGGAGTGTGCTCAGAAAGAGTAGCCAGCAACTTCTTCACTGGAGCCCATTTTCTGTAAAAACTGGAAATGAAAATCAGTTTGCTCAAGTCTTACTATCAGTAACTGTCTGTAATATCAACAAGAGTATCTCTTGTTTTCTCAAGTGCTGGAAATCGTACGTAATGGTGACCAGTTCTTCCCCTGAGCTGCATGATGTAGATGGTCAGCCCATGGACTGAGAAGTTCATTCATTGACTGGTGCGATGCTTTTGGTGCAAAGGCTTTCAGTTTAATGCTTAAGTAGAAATTAAAATGGCATCAATGGTGAAGTTTAATGCTGGGACTTCCTGCCTTTAATTTGCTCATAAAATCTTTCCTTACTCCATGATTTGGTTCCTGATACAGCCTTTAATGAAGCGATCATGTACACTTACCTTTTGTGTATCTGCCTGATTCTAGCTGCAGGACAAGCTTGTGTTGAGGTGAGTTAAGGTTACCAGCAGAATGTTTGCTCCAGCCACTTTGAACTAGAGTGGATGTAACGAACAGAGTGAGGCGTTGCAGCACAGAGCATTTCAACTGTGCTGAACAAGTGTCAGTTACAGAGTTTGAAAGCAAAAGGAAAAATTGGATTCAGACTTCTCAAAAACAGAGTGACGTGTTGCTTTGACTGGGGTGGTCAGGTTGGAGAAATACTGGGTGTTCATACTTAAAATAGCATTAAGAGCCTGTGTTAAAAATAAATTCTATCAGCTGGAGGGGTAGAGGGGTTTCCCTTTAAAAGATATAAATGCAGTTTTGTTAAGGCAGCATTATCTGCTTTGCACATGGAAACAGGAATCCTGCAGATCAGATAGTGTTTGATCATTTTGATTATATCCTAATGCATATGCCCAAGAGGGCTTAATCTGGACTGTGCAGGAAGTTCTGGGGCTATTTAGCTTCTGCTTGTTTGAACTTTCACTCTTAAGGTATATAAACACATGTGACTTTCCAACAGTGGCATATATGGAGGTCAGTTGTCTTTAAAGGATTTCGAATGTGAGCAGTCCTGTACAGAGTTAACTTCACACTTGTTGTTTCTGTCATGAGCTCATCAATGTCTGAAGTATGAGTTAATTTTTAAAAAAAAAATCACAGATGTTGCTTCATCTGTGGTAGTGGCCTAATGTGTTAACTCCTGTTTGTTTCAGTGTGGTATTTGTTTTAATTAACTTGTTTTCCTATGCTGTCTGCCACAAAAAGGACTGCATTTGCACTTAGTGTGCCCGGTTTCTATTTCAATCTGTCAAGCAATAAGATGGAGGCAATGTCACATGTTCATATAAAACCAGTGAACAAGCAGACACACAAAACCTCCTTCAGAATCAGGTTCCTGATGTTGTGAAAATACTCAGTGTGGTCTGCTATTCATTGAGTGGTAAAGTATAGAAAAGCTGAGACCAGCTCGTCAGAGCCACTCATTTCCACGCCGTAAGTCTACCGCTGGCTATGAGACTGTGGTCTGTCCCCTAATAATAACACTTTCGTTTGAAGTGTTGAAGCGACCTGTGGCTGTTTACCAGCTTTAGTGAGTTGTGCCTGCGTGAATAGCTGCAGGCACACATGTGGAACTTCCTGGAGATCATTAGTCTTTTCAAACTGCAAGTCAAAATAGTGGTTTTCCTACGTTGTCCCCTTGTGATAATGGTAGTGGTTCTATGCAGAAACAGTGGGGCTTTTTCTCTTTAGAATAGGCTCACTTGCCGTTTTGTCACGTTAAAAGTGACATTCAGCCTGTCAGCTGTAGCAAATACCCAAACTGAGTTTTTATAAGTAGTCTTTGGTCCTGGGGCAGAATTAGAGGTCTGGAAATCGGATCTTGCTGAAGTAGACTTCTCTAGAATTGGCTGGATTGTGGTTCGTAAAGCTGCTCTCACACAAGGACTGAACTTGTGCTTCATAACAATTGATCCCACTGCCAAAACTCAGCCCAAAGCTGTGGCCGAGAGGTGGTTGACTTCTCCAAGCTCTGCCTTAGCTTCAGTATGAGTGAGCCTCAAGCCAAGCTTGCAGTCCTCAGAAGATCAGTGCTGGCTTTTTTCCCCAGCAGAGCGTGAGGAATGATGCAATGCTTGGCTGTCCTCAGTGAGAGAACTAGAAGCCTTGTTCCTGTTCTCAGCCTTCAGCATCAGCCACAGCATCATTTAGATTAGAAAAGACCTTGAAGATCATCAAGTGCAACCTGTGGTCGTTCTGTCCCCTCCAGAGATGTGCCTCTGATTCTCAGCAAATGCTAAAAGCGTGTATGTTTTGTGTTGATAGTTTTGTGGCTGAGTTTTTTTGGTAACTTTTCCAGAGAAGTATCATCCTCTTTCTCTGATAAGCTGAAATTGTTCTTATCTCCTGAAACCTTTGCTGTGACAGCAGCCTCTGAAGCCTTTTGAATTCCAGGGTGCCACAAGCTTTACACCGTCCAGCCTTTCTAGAGACTTCCTATTTCTTGATTTGCGATGGTATAAAGGCATCTTGCTCTTGAACTGTGTGATTCCAGAGTGCTATGCGCAAGCTCAACAAGAAATTCATACAATTGCTCTTTAATATGCCCTTTTTTCTAATTAAATTGATAGGATCTCAGTCAGCTTCGTCTTTGTTTTTAAACTCGCATGGACATGATCAGTAAGTTCAGAAGTTATTATGAATGTCTCCACAGAGTGTAAGCGTATGTAAGCCTAATTTCCATGGTAAAAACCTAGTGTTGAAAATACTGAGGATTGTCCTTGGGGAAAAATGTGATGTTTTCTATGAGACTGCTTATTCAGGAGGAGGGGGGTCGGTGACTATATTTGCAGTTCTTTGGCAAACGAGATCAAATTGAATTTTCATCTGGAGAGGGAAAAGTTTGGACTATAATGTGTTTCCTCTTGGATGGAAGCTGAAAGCACGTGTATCTTTTTTTGGTGATTCTCTCAGTAGGGGGTAAGAATTTAAGAAAGCCTAGATAATGCTGTTAATGTCTCAGAAGGCTTGTTTTCCTGATTTATTATTTTTTCTAACCATGTGCCTCACCTAATATTTCAATAAAACAGCTACTGTTGCCTGTATTAAAAGCTATTATTGTTGCTATGTTTAGCTCAGAAATTTGTAATGCACGTTACATATTTAATTATTGGAGGGGGAAAGCTGAAGTACTTATTACTTCTGCAAGAGTCGTGGTTAACGAAATGCGGTGTCTCCGTAGCGAGGGGTGTACTCCATGTGTCACTCACAATTCACAATGGAACGTGTTATTGCTGAGGATGGCAGCTGAAATGAGGAGCAGAAAGCAGATTTGTATTCGCTTCTGGGTTTAGGGAAAACTACTTCTCCTGTTGTTTCCATTTCCTATCTACAGTAGAAATGATTCTTCCACTCACCTGGGCAGTGAGAGAGGTTGGTTGGTTATGGTGGTCGTATAGGTTAATGAATACCAAAATATTACCTAAATGGTTTACCAAAACCTGTGGCAGGCTTTCTCACACTTCAGATTATTTCAATACAATCTGAAACCCATCAGGGCTTTTCATATCTCTGAATAACTTGGGTTTTAGGGTAATTTGGTCTTCAGAGGATTCATCTAGTGACTGCTCGGAATGAAAATTTCTACCAACAGATCTTCAGTATTACCTTTGTGTCCAAGGACACAGTATTTCTGCTGAACTCAGGATCTCTGTTCTGGAGCCAAATATTTTGACCTAAAATGGGATTGATGGGAAAGAGGGAAGTAGAGGAATTAATTTTTTTTTTTCCCCCTCTTAGTCTGCTGTCCCAAGCATGTCCCCTATTTAGCCTTATACTGGAGCCTATACTTTATGTATATTACAGTAATTGTGGGCTTATCTGCCCAAAATTTACAGCTCTTCTCTTTAGACTGCATGTATTAATTACTAGGGTGGTTTCTGTCTTGTAGAATCAAAGGCTGAGTTTCCCCACTTGACATCTTGGGTCTCGTTCTGTCCTTTGGCAGAAAAATGTATACTATATGACTATATGCATGTCCTGTTGATTCTTGGCATGTCTTGGTTTATTGCTTGTCCTCATTGGTGTTCAATTTTCTCTTATTCTTTTTTTGTTTTCCTTTTTTTTTTTGTTTCTTTAGCCCTTCTAGGGTCTCCAGCTGGTGGAATCCAAAATTCCATTGGTTCTGTTGGCGCAGGCCAGCAGAATACTCCATCGCTAAGTAACCCTAATCCAATTGACCCCAGTTCCATGCAACGAGCCTACGCCGCTCTCGGACTGCCATATGGCAACCAGCCTCAAACACAGTTGCAGCCGCAGGTACAAGGCCAACAGCCCGCGCAGCCTCAGGCTCATCAGCAAATGAGGACCATTAATGCACTGGGTAGGTGGAAAAAAAAAAAACCCAGAAAACAAAACACAAGAAACTAAGGTGTTAAACCAAACTGCCCAATTTTTAGGATAGTCTAGCGTTTCGCTTGACCGGAGTAGTGACTTTCTGTTCATGTGGATGAATAATTTAAAATGATGCTGTTTATAAACACTACCATTCATTTGAATATAAGAAAGCAGTGAATGTATTGCTTCTGCCAAACAGCAGTAATTTTATTTTCTTTTAAAATGTGGTTCGTAGTTTACGTTTGTCTGAGGTGTTCGGACAGAATTGCTGAAGGGTTTTGGGTTAACATGTTATTTCACCTGTTATAGCAGACAGTTCTGTCTCAAATGCTGATTTCTTTCTAGAACTTAATTGTTAGTATTCTCTTCTGTTTAGCTTATTGAGCTAATCTTAAAAGTTTATGAATTTTAGTTCTAACAGACTAGTTTTTGTGGAAAATAAAATGTTCAGACTGAAGGTAACTTGATTCCCTAAGTAGCCACATACATGCATCTCAGCAGATGTTATCGTAAAAGTACTTACCTGCTAACCTCTTTCTTTCGTTAGCCAGGTCAGTAAAGTGTAGTTTTGCCATGTTATTGTCAAAATTGTGAGCTGAGTACCGATGATGTTTAATTTTGTCCCAAAGGAGCCAACCAGATGAACCTTCCTGCAGGAGGAATAACAACAGACCAGCAAGCCAGTCTAATTTCTGAAACTGCTCTTCCAACATCCCTTGGGACAAACAAGTAATGCACACGTTTTCATTCTTGGTCAATTAAACATTTATTTACATGCTTATGAATGTAAATAAAGAGCATGCTTTAAAACCTAATTGTATTGGCATGGAAATGAACAGTCACTTCATAGCTACGCTCTTCTTTCCTATTTCAATTCTGTTCCTACTGCTTTGTCCCCTAGAGAGCCCCAGAATATTTATTAGTTTTAAATTAATTCCCAAAGGAAGAATATTTTGTGCATTTTAGTGTACAGATACCTTAAGAGTTGTGATTTTTTTTTTTTGATCGTTCCTACTGCATTTTGTAAACTCCTGGGCTTTGCTGCTTTTAGGCGTTGCAGTTTGTTGATATCAGAATTTCGCTTGGAGAACGTTTGATGCAATAGCTAGAAGTGATGGAAGGAATTACTCAAAAATTACTTCAGGCATCAAACATAGAGCAAAACTCCAAGTTCTTGTGCTGTAACAGTCCCTTTTCTTTTTGTTTTAGCCCACTAATGAATGATGGCACAAATTCTGGCAATGTTGGAAACCTCAGCTCAATGCCAACGGCTGCACCTCCTTCTAGTACCGGGGTAAGGAAAGCATGGCATGAACATGTCACTCAGGACCTGCGCAATCATTTAGTGCATAAACTGTAAGTATTCACCAAGACTGTGTGTTTTTCCTGAATGCTTTTAAAGAATTTCAGTACAGCAGTTCTACTGTTAAGCTGAAAAAGTTTTGAGAAAATTATTGGTAGTGGTTCTCAGGTGCTGAGCCACTGAGGATGAGCTCTTATATTTAACCCTCCTCTTGAATTAATTCTTCATTCTCATTAAGGAGTGGGCAGGAAGTTAGTCTATATTGCTAGTAAATTTGCTCTGTTGTAGGAAACAAGTATTTAGACTGTTAAACTTCACCTTTTAATCACTGAATTTACTTGAATCTTGTGGGAAATAGTACAGTACTGATTTATTCTTAATAATTGTGATACTTTTTTACATACCTGATGTAGAAGGGAGTGTCCAGGCTAAGTATCATAAAGCTGTATTGAATTATTATTTTTTTTTTCTTCCTTCCTTGTAGTGTCCAAGCCATCTTCCCCACTCCTGATCCGGCAGCACTGAAAGATCGCCGCATGGAGAACTTGGTGGCTTATGCCAGGAAAGTGGAAGGAGATATGTATGAATCTGCTAATAGTAGGGTATGTTGCTTCAGTCCAGCTATTCACTATATGTTAAAGAACAGGAGTAACATAACTCTTATAAGCGTAATGAAAACCACAGAGAATCATTTCACTGTCCTCTTGATGAGGAAAGTCAAGCTTTGTTTACAGCAGTGTATGTATAGTCCCAGGCCGTCTCATCATTGTCGCTTCAAGCTAGTTCACCTCCCTCAGCTCCGTGAAAGCTGGACAACATCATCCCAGCCCTGTTTGCATTCCTCCTGAAAGTGCGATTCACTTGCATGAGGCTTGGAGCACAGCTTGTCGTTCTTGATTTTTCCCTTACTGTCTTCTTTTTGGAAGTCTGTGTAAATACTAGTTTTAAAACTTCTTAATGCCTCTTTTTCCTGTTGGAGATTTTCCTCTAGGACACAGCCCTGCTCTGCTGCTCACCTTTTACCCACACTGTTGGAATTACTTCTGCTCAGCAGCACCAAGAATGATTTGGCCGAGGCCCATAGCTCTGTCGCATCTTGACAAAATAAGTCTGCGTTTCTCCTTGTACATGGGAAACAAGACAGAATTCCTGTTCTTGTTCATGATTTTTGCTCTGTCTGCAAAGAGGTGTCAGTTCAAATCCCTGTTATTCAGAGGTGTCAAACCCTTGCTGATTGACATGCTGAGGAGGCTGTTTCATTCTGACATTCTGCCCTAAAGGAACCACTCCCTGGAAGTTGCCATCCAGTAAAGACAATGGCGGCAGCACCAGTAGTGATAGCTAGTGAGATGTTACCTCATAAGCATCTTGAGGTCCTTTCTTAAATGAGGTCAGAGCACCTAAAGCGAGTAGTTGGTGACATTTCAAGTGATGATCATCCAGTAAGACAGTAACACTTAGTCTGCCTCTCTCAAACCGTCTCCCAGAAGAGCTGAAGAAGGAATCCAAGTTCTGTTTCCTAGAGGCAGATAGGCAGTGTTCATAACGGTGCTGCTGTGTCAGCATCGGTCGTTGACAATATCAGATTCTCCTTGTGGCTCCCAAGAGGTGGTTTAGCATGGAAGACTTGTGTGTGATCACCTTTGATCACTTGGGCAGCTTTAGAGAAAACTTTTTAGAGAGAATGAGGATTTCGTAGACAGGCATGACATCTAAATACCTGCTCAGTGAGGATGAGCATAGTAAACTTCTGCTTATAAAGTTAAACATCATCTGACCTGAAAGCCAGACAAACACCCAGAAGCATCTTCTCTTCACGCCTTAAAACAGCTGTCAGAGCCTTGTTGCCAGAAGTGTGGGTTTTTTATGGGAATTCATCTAACGTGCTTGGCTTCAAGCAGCAAACTTGGAAGAAGGGAATCGTTTAGGCGGTATGAATGATGCTCTTTGGAATTGCATCCTTCTTTTTGCGGAGTGTGTGTTATACTTGAGCATTGAAAAGCAGGTTAGAGTGAGGCATGATTGTGAGCAGTGGTGCTCCTTGTAAAAACATCCTTTTTCAGGAATCTTTGCAGTGTGAAAATTTGCGAGGGAGAGGTTATAGGTGAAGCGTCTTGAACAGGAGGAGGGAAGGGGCTGTTTGCTTTTAAATTGAACGGCAGAAAGTGTCTGCACCGCTGAGTTTCTGAGACATTGAGGAGGGAAGTGCCCAAAACCCAAGGCTTTGTATTGCTACCCTGGGCTTTCTTGAAAGGCTGGTGAGGAATCCCTGTCTCCTATTAGTTTTTTGAAATTAACTCAATCCTGCTGTAATAACAAATTGTAGTTTTGGTGAAAATCGCATGAAGACAGAATGATTGTGGAACAAGCATTGCTCAACCTTTGCTCTGGGTAACACTGGGTTTTAAGAGGGTAGGTGACCCCACAAAACTGTAGCCTTGAGGGTTTGTGGTGGTTTTGCCTTTAACAGGTCCATCGTCTCCTGCACTTCACAGATGTGCGGCCAGCAGTTGCTGACAAGCAAAATTGTTTGCCATGCTGGGCGCTGGGCCTGTTGTTTCTGATCTGTTGTCAATGTGGGTTGAGTAAAATGGATTTTTCATCTTGTGCAGATATACTGTTTAGTTGTCTGTGCCTGTGGATGATCTTTCACTCATTTCCTCCGTTCCTTTGGGGTTCTGCCTGGGTTTGTGTATTCCCTGCAATGACCATTGGTACTCAGATTCTTGAGGAGAAAAGCGGTTCCTTTCTTTATGTATAAATTGATCTGTCCTTAACATGTATCTCCGGCAGTTTATTCAACGTCACTATGTTGCTGGGGATGTCTTTTTCTTTCATCTGTGGATTAGTGGAAATGCTGATTCTAAAAATAACACCTAAAAATTATTAACAAACTAATTCATGGCTTCTTGTTGCTTTTTGTTCAAGCAACAGAAAACCTACAGTCTTTGTCTACTAATCTACTCTAAGTAGATGTAATGGATAGCAGTAAAGCCATCTTGTATGAGTTTTTCTAGAAGCTTTGTTTTTCCATTTCTGCATTAAAGCAGTGATGAAGCTGTCTCAATTTAACAGAATTCTAAAAAGAAATATTTCAACAGACAGATGTAGACTTTAAAAAAAAAACCAACCCAAACCCACAGGTGACGACACAAGTTCTGTTGCTGCTTTCTTATGCTTGATGCTGAGTACTAGTTTCCCTTTTTTTTTTTTTTTAGGATGAATACTACCACTTATTAGCAGAGAAAATCTATAAGATACAAAAGGAACTAGAAGAGAAGCGGAGGTCTCGCCTACACAAGCAAGGGATGTTGGGGAATCAGCCAGCCTTACAGACCCCAGGCCCTCAGCCCCCTGGGATCCCGCAGGTGGCTGCTGCCATGGGCCAGGCACAGCCTGTCAGGCCACCCAGTGAGTACTTGCAGAGGAAAATCCTTCTGCATTTCACCAGTAGCTCTGCACCAGTTGTGTCCCCGGGCTCCCTTGCTAACCTTGTTTTTGTATTTTAAATTGTCTTTGTGTTTTAAATGGTCTTCGCTGACCGTTCTTCTGTTGTGTTGCAGATGGGCCTATGTCCATGCCAACCGTGCCTATAAGTCGCATGCAGGTTTCTCAAGGTATCTATGTTTTCCTCTCTACTGTGGGTTCAAAATAATTCTCAGGGGGAAAAACTGATCTTCTGGGGATTGTTTGGAGTTGAAGTTGAGGGGAGCTACTGGGTCTCCCTTTTCTCAGCATCAGTTTTTGTTCCTCTGTGGCAGGAATTGTCGCAGTGCAGTCTTAAGAACGGGCTCGGTGCTTTGCTGGCGCTTGGGAAGTAATTCAGTCCTTTCAAAAAGAGGAGAGCGCAAGCAAGATTACTGTGGATAATCTCATTTAAAACTCTGTAGCATTTGGGGGCAGGGAAGGATGTTGGCGTGTTTTCATCAGTTAATTAGTCAAAAATACACCTGTAGCTGGAAACTTAATGCATTGATCCTAAAATCTGTGTAACTAATGATATTCTTTCTCAGTTTCTGATGCAAAGTGCCTCTAAAAAAGCCTTGTAGCTTGTTTGTAGCACCGATGGCTTGTCTTCAGTGATTTAGACTGCTGTGGATTCATGGGTGTTGAGATTTTGTTTCTGAAAAGCACAAACCCGTGATTTTTAGATGCTTCTGCTTCCTCCAAAAAAGGATCCCCAAATATTTTGTTTCTTGATTGAACATTGGTAGTAAATTGAAACTTGTCTTGAAATGTCCTTGAGAAGGTCTAACCTTTTAAAATTAACTTCAGTAGGAGAAAAAGTCGATAGCAAGTATAGCTCTGTAATTATTTATTTGCATATTTATTGCTGTCAGAGAAGTTTGGGTGTTGTGGAGGAACTAAATGTTTTGTATGAAAGGCACAATAACTTCTTAAGCATATTGCTAGCTTTTGTCCTGATTTGAGACTAGGAGTTGCTTTCGTATGTGCAATATGTATTTTTGTTGTATTTAGTTCAAGCATTTCAGTGAGGCTTGAAAAAGACATTGCTGTTTCAAGGCAAATACCTGATTTTAAGAAATTATCTCAAGGTATTACTTACAAATAGCATCTTGTCTTTACAGATCACCCACGCTCTTCATCTTTTGCAGTTTTTTTAGACACCAGAAGTTACATTTCACCCTAACTAGCATTCTTTTAAATATTTCTCTCATCCCAATTTGTCTCTTAAGCAGAGTGATTTGGATGACAAAAAAAAAAATGCCGTGGAGGGAAGTCAAACTTTAGTCATAATAAATGTGAATTTTAGAGTATGCACACGTAATGATGACTTGTTCCTAATGAGTTGTTTTGGGGGGTGCATTTGCAGGAATGAATCAGTTTAACCCCATGTCCATAGGGAATGTACAGATGCCACAGGCACCCATGGGACCCCGCGCAGCTTCTCCGATGAACCATCCTGTGCAAATGAACAACATGGGCGCCGTTCCTGCGGTTCGTACTGCTCCTTCCCAAGTTCCTCTCCAAATCGGTCAATTGGTTTTAGCGGTGTTTAATGGTGTTCTGAAAAGGCCGTGTTGTAGAG
The DNA here is from genome assembly GCF_000703405.1 of Apaloderma vittatum. NCBI lineage: Eukaryota > Metazoa > Chordata > Aves > Trogoniformes > Trogonidae > Apaloderma > Apaloderma vittatum. The sequence goes on from NW_009727749.1 coordinate 58,523, forward strand.
TAGTACTGTAAGTTGTAGGATAAGTTCATGGGAAGGTGCAGAGTGTGTGAGGTTTTTTTGAGGCATTTAAATATTTGTGTTTTGGTTTTCGTGGTTTGTTTTTTTTCAAAAAAAAAAAAAAATCTCTAGAGAAGTAGGTGCCAGAGATGCAAGAATCTCTAACAGGCTAAAAAAAAAGTAGTTCTTTCAGAAACTATGTCTTTGCAATATATATACACCTTGTTTATTCCTCCACAAAAATATAGTTTTATTCTTTAGAAAAACAATATTTCAGGTTCACTGGATTACCTCTGTTAGCTTGCAGAACAAGATTGGAATTTTTACACTCTTAGTAGTGTTTGAATATTACCTGTTCAAAAAATACCTTTTCCGTCAATACTGTGAAACAAATGCCAAAGTTATGTGCATGTCCCCTCTTGCGTTTGGTTTACTGCAACCAGTTTGTCTTTTTGTTTTTTTGGCCTATCTTCTGGTCAGTTACACGGAGGGTATTTTCCTTTGTCTTGCTATAGAAAACTAAATAATGACACGTGAATTTGGGTGTTAATTTTTAGATGGCGATGTCTCCTTCCCGAATGCCTCAGCCGCAGAACATGATGGGAGCTCATTCCAACAACATGATGGGTCAGGCTCCTTCCCAGAACCAATTCCTGCCCCAGAATCAGTTTCCAGCATCCACTGGGGCTCTGAATGTGAACAACGTGGGCATGGGTCAAGCAACGGCCCAGGCTGGGGTGGCACAGGTAAGATGTATTTTCTAATAGTTACTTAGTCTTAATTATTTTGTTCTAACTTATTTAATCTTTACTGTTCATTGTAGTTGCCCCTGACTTTGGGGGATCCTGGTTTACATACGCCTTTTTACTAATCTTTTTTATAACCTACCTACATGTACTAAGTGGAGAGCAACACTCTTTAATTCCTGATTTAAATTCTAAAAATAAAAAATCAAAAATGCGTGCTGATGAGATTTTTAGGGGGGATATCAGCTGTTAGTTCATGGGACGTTAATGTGCATATGCTTTTGTCATTATGTGGCCCTAAGTAGCTAACTTTAAGTCAAGAATTACAATAGTGTGGTTGGGGAAGATCTTCTGAATTTGAGAAGCTTGGGTTTTAACTTGAGAGTCCAAGTAGTTTAGGTTGGTTGAGACTTTCAGAGTTCTCTAGTACAGCTTCATTCTCAAATGAGAGAGAACTTAGAACAGGTTACAGAGGGCTCTGCTGAGTCAGGTTTGGAAAACATTCAGGACAGAGCATCTACGATCTCTTAGGCTCTGGCTCAGTTGTTTGACTACCTTTGTGGTGAACTTGTTTTTTCCCTAATGCACTTGGTTAAATAAAACTATGTACGGGCAATACTAAAGCATGTTTTACATTTGAATCCTCTTCTGCGGGGAACTACTAATCGATTTAGATTTGTAGAAACAAGTGGTACATCTGATTCTTTTTTATCACTAGTTATCTGATGCAATCTTTAGTAAAATGTATAGTATAAGAGTCTGTGCACACCCAGAATACTTTATTGTTGCTGCTCTGCAAAACAGATTCACAGTTTCCTTAAGTATCTGGAGTTACCTAATAAGAATTTTTTTTTAAAAAAAAAGGAAAACAGAAAAGAACCCTCTCAAGTCTTGTGTGATGGGGCAGGCATTGTATGTGTTGAACTGTCTTCCAAGGCAGGGCTGCTCTGGAGTCCTGGCCCATTTTGTATGTGGAGTCTGACCTTTGCCCACCTAATGGCATGATTTATAGTTTGTCTGCCTGTGGGTTTCTGTGTTCCTCGGAGATACTGAGGATTCTCTCTCTGTGCTGGTAGAATTAATGTAAAAAGATGTACATGGCATATCTAGGTCTGGGAGCAAGGACTGTAAGTGAGTGCTGGTGAGAACGAGAAGTCAGAGGGTAGTCATTTGCAATCAGAGCAGTTGTTTATAGCTGATCTCGCGTTTGGACTTAGAGTACACTTCTAAAAACTTTGGTGCTGTGCTTCGAAGGGTAAGTGCAAGTCCCAGTTTTGGGAATCACAAATCTGTAAGCGAATCTCTCTTTCTCTCTCTCTAGCAGGGGCAGGTTCCCAGTGCTGCTCTTCCCAACTCCATGAACATGCTAGGACCGCAGAGCGGGCAGTTACCGTGTCCACCGGTGACCCAGCCGCCCTTACATCAGACTACGCCTCCCGTGTCCACTGCTGCCGGGATGCCACCTATGCAGCACCAAACGCCAACTGTAATGACTCCTCCTCAGCCAGCAGCACCCACTCAACCATCGACACCGGTCTCCTCTTCAGGCCAAACACCAACGCCGACGCCAGGTTCTGTTCCCAACGCAACACAGACCCAAAGTACACCTACGGGGCAGACTGCGGCACAGGCGCAAGTCACACCACAACCTCAGACCCCCGTGCAACCCCCGTCAGTGCCAACCCCGCAGCCTTCGCAGCAACAGCCGACTTCCGTGCAGGCGCAGCCACCTGGCACTCCAGTAAGTACCAGCCAGTTACATTTTCCTTGTGTAGTGACGTTCCGCAAGAGTTCTCCCTATGTGTAGCACTGTGTCGTGAATGCATAGAGCCCATAGCTGTCAATAGTAGCTTCTACTTTAGACCAAAGGGTTCGTTGCAGAGATGTGTAAAAGTGTGTGCGTCGAGATGTTCTCGGCATTGTTTGAAGGAGGGGGGTGTATTGAATGACTTGGAACTGCTCACAGTAAAAACAGCAGCAGTGTGCAGAAAGATGAGGTGTAACAGGCCTAATGCCATGTTTGACCTTAATGAGAATCGGTTGTTTCTGATCGTGAGACTTGCATAATTTTTTTTTCTTTTAAGATACAGTCAGGATGAATGCACGGTTCAAGGAATGTACAGTGTTTTCCTGGGCAGGTGTTTTCTCTGTAAAAGAAGCCTCTTTGAGGCAGCATTCTTCCCTGGCTTCTCCTCTGTAAAGCAGAGTTATTAAATGTTTGATATTGAAACTTGGCTACAGTGAGCTCCTGTATCCATGTTCTGCACTGTTTTGGAATATCATCTTATGTCTCTTTTTTGTGCTGTTCATTTTTAGCAAAGGAAAATATTTCTATATATGCAGTGTCTTTCTTTTGTACTGTTTTTACAACAGCTATCCCAGGCAGCAGCTAGTATTGATAACAGGGTCCCCACCCCTGCCTCAGTTGCTAGTGCTGATACGAATTCCCAGCAACTAGGACCAGATGCACCAATGCTAGAAAGCAAATCAGAAGTTAAAACTGAAGAAACTGAGCCAGAGACTAGTGAGACACAAGTGGAAGCTAAGACTGAGGTAAATGAGATTCTATACAGCTTAACTGAAAGCAGTGATAGATATAAAAGCACTTAATGATGTGTCCGGATCGGTGAGCTAAGGGGCGAGAGGAGGGTAGTTACTGGAAAGTAACTGTCCTGAGGAAAGCCATGGATGGAGAGTGCTTTGACAATCTCAAGCTGATACTTTGATTACTGAAGTTTGGGTTGTAGACGTAATCGTGCATCTCGTTGCATCCTTTCTTAAGGTGGAGGAGGATTTACAAGGATCTTCACAAATAAAAGAAGAAACAGATGGGACGGAACCGAAGCAGGAGCCAATGGAAATAGAAGAAAAGAAGCCTGAGATAAAAGTAGAGGCTAAAGAGGAAGAGGAGAGTGGCACCAATGGAACCACTTCGCAATCCACGTCGCCATCTCAGCCCCGCAAGAAAAGTACGTGTATGAAAATTGAGTTTCTCCTGTGTGCTTTGTTTTTGCTAGCAGTGGTTTTCTGTGGTCTCAGCTCATGCTGGGAGGTCTGTTTTGCACACGTATTCCACCACATGGAGCTCTAGGAGATCAGTACTGCTGCCTAACTTATTTTTGAAAGTAGGATTCCTTTAGTGCTTCATGAATCACAGGTGAGAAAAGCGTGTAACTGCAGCCTTGATACCAGTGGCCTTCTGGCAGGTTCCTGTTTCTGCCCAGAATGACCCAGGGGGTGATTGCTGGAGAAATTATACACATAAATCTCTCCCTGTACTTCTTGGCCAACGCTCTTGCAGGCAAGCTCAGGGTAGTTAAGGGTCCTCTCTGTAGCCAAGGATATCCATTGCTTTGCTTTTCCTTTAGAGGCTGCACACGCCGCCTTTGTACGGAGATTTAGCGCTCAATTCTCTGAGAAGTAGGTGCTTGAACTCCTCTCCTGAATCCGTCTTCTGTGACTGGACTGCTGCAGTAGACTTCAGCTTTTTCACAGCATAGTGTTCATTTGAAAGCTTTCTCCTCAAATAGTTAGGTCAGTGGTCTCTTCAGTTATTCTACAGGGTTAGGTTAAATTTAGGTGTGGCCGTATCTGTACTATGTGTTTTTCCAAAAGGAAACTTGATGGTGTTATAGATCTTGCATGTACCTATATAAATGGTTGCATGCCCTGGGTTAGGAAAATGAACAAGATTCTCAAAACAGACATAAATAAATTACTCCACTTGTAGTGTAGACTTTTTGCAGAATTAAGTTTTTGAACTCAAAAACCTTGGCTTTTTCGAGATCTCATAGCATCTGCTTTGCTGAGATGCTGCTTTCTGTGGTTTGGTTTTAGTTTTTGACCAAAGGAAAGCTCTCAACATGCTGCAAGTGTCAGAAAAGGGAAAGTGATGGTGCATCTCATTGCTCCTCTTCCCTTGCAAAGGAAGCTGCGTGTAACTACGTTAAGAGAACACTATGGGTGCACGCTTTCCAGAATGTGATCGTGTAATCGTGGAGTGTTAACGTTTGTGCACTTGAGTCTTGATCTCCTGTATATGTTTGGGGTTACACTTAATTACTAAACATAATCTTTTTATTATAAATCGCTATAAACCACGCTTTCCTGTAGATGGTGTTTTCAGTTTGTAGCACTATGGGCCGGCTAAATCAGAGTGTGCTGCAGAGCTGACTGGCAGAGCCCGTTTCAAACAAAAAGTACCGCAAGGAGTGGAAAGCTTATTAGCATTTATAAACCAGTTGTATTCCCAGTGGAAGGAATTACTGCTGCTCATTAGGAGGAGTGTGCTTGCGAGTAAATTGAGGCGAGTGGTTCAAAGAGGAAGGTTCATGCAGAATTAGCCTGTGGAAGCTGCACTCTCTCGTTCTGCTGATTAAGTCTGAGTTACTACATATTTCCAATGCCTCCAAATCGAAGTCTTGGAACACACAATTTTATCTTGGAAAGATTGTCACCGAGTAACCGTATAGTATAATACGTGTGCAGCGTGGGCGGGTACAACCATACACGCAATTTTAAACAGCGACATTTTCTCACCAAGTAGTTTGTCCAACTTCGATAGAACGTTTGTATTAAAATGCTAAATAAACCAAGAGATCTTCAAGAGCAAATACTGTGAAGGGTACTTGAGGGTTATGTGATATTTTAAAACTATTTATCAGACTCGTCTGGAGTTCTGCATGGGTTACAGAAGTATTGGAAACTCTTCTTCCTTCCTGATTCTGGGGGTGCACCCCACAGTGTCCTGGGACGTCGCAGAAACGTGCTGCAGCTCCCAGGGGGAAGGCTCGCGGCTGGAAGCGCCATGAAGCGTGGGCTATAAGATAACTTAGAAAGTTGTGCCTCAGTACCTTCATGTTTGAAAAGTTTCCTCTGGACCCCAAAGGACTGCTTTTCTGGGTGCAGGTCCTCATTATTTTGAAGATGTCTTTGTCTTCATTTACAAATTTTCTCTTTAGGAATCTTAAGCAGGGTTTCCTCTGAAATAAAGATTTTAAAAAGGTAGCATTATACTCTTCTCTGGCAGATAATACGTCATCGTGATTCAGGCAAAGATCCCGTTTTCTTTTTACCACCCACGCATTCAAGACAAAATGGGATAACTGGATGCCAGCTCCTTACAAAGATCTTCTAGTTACGGGAGGAGAACTGAAAGCATTTAATTTTGGAAAATGAGGAGAGGGCAGAACAGAAACTTCTTGTAAAATCCCATGTATAGGGAGATCCTATGATCAGATATTCTGTGATTAGTCATACTCCTTGCAGGCAGAGCAGGTTTTTTTAATTGCTGAAGATGAAGGCAACTTTTCTTTGTTTTTAGGTGAAGTCGTAAACTGAAATAACTGGATTTAGATATTTATTTTTTCAAACTTCAAAATGCAAGTAGATTGTAAACTTTTATCATCAAAGATAATCAGACTTTGAGGAACTTGGCAAAAGTTGTGCTAAATCTATGTTTAAGATTGAAATTATTTGGAGAGGTACTCTAGCTTAGTGCTGCGTTGTTACAGGGGTCGATACAGGGAAAATTCTAAAAGCAGTGTAAAGCGGGTGGCCAGCATAGATTATTAAAGGGTACTTTTCGACCTTTAAAATTCATTAAAAGAAATAATTCAGATTTTCAGGTTATGAACTGCCTAAGCCAGAGCAGGATGGCTCCAGAAGCAATAAAAAAAATACTTTTCCTCATGAATGGGATTTAACACTTCCTTCTGTTCTTGAGAATTCCATAGCATAGTTTAGTAGTTGTTTATAAAACTTTTGAGACTATATGGCAGGATTCCTTTCCTAGGGGAGTGCCTATATCAGTAAATATGGAAAAGAATTGCCATTTTGTCACAACTGAGGTTGTGGCAACAGCTGAAGCGATCCTCTCGGAAATACCACCCAAATGAAAAAGGGATAAAAAGAACTTTTTAAAAAATTGTAGATGTTTAACTGGAAATTCTGAAAAGCGATCTATATTTTATGGGAATGCTGTCTGAGTGACAAAAGCAGTGATCAGCCTCGAAAGTGTCACTGTAGCCCTGGATTTAAGTGCTTTCAACGGAGCTCCTAATTGCTCCATTTTATTGGTATCGTTCTCCTTTCAGCCAGGTAGATAAATATTAGATGCCATCCTGCTTTCTTTAGCTGTCTTTTTCTCAATTACAAGCATTCTTCCCTGTTTAAAGTCTCTGTTCCTAAAGAAATAAATGTAATTACACTGCTGAGACGCTCAAAGAGCTCTCCCAAGTTATCATTATTTTTCAGAAAGCGCATTGCCTTTCTTGTCCTTGTCATCCACTCTTGAAAGAAACCTGGCTGTTGCCATGCCACTGTTGCCAAGTGGTTGTAATGATGCATAGAAATCTGGAAGTATTAACACTTTCAAAATCAATTAACAGTCCATTGGACCAGGACTGTTTGTATACTATGGCCAGGAAATTCCTGTGCCAGCTCTCAAGGCTTCTGGTTACTCTCTGTAGAGCTGGCTCTTCGGCCCCGTCCACTACGGTGGTTTTTGCTAGAAGAATCTTGGCTTGGAAATAGCAAACAGGGTTAGAAAGGAGGGAGAGGAAAATATGTTTAATCTCTTCTTGAAGAGCTGAGGTTCATCTGTGTTGAAGTGATTTAATTGATTGGTTCTGGGTAAGCGTGTGGTTTTGCTTTTGTTTTGGGGTTTTTTTGTTTTTTTTTTTTTAATGCACTAGAATATGTACAGTTATTCCTATCTCCTTGTTCTGGAACTATCACCAACTGTGATCTGAATCAACACAAAAGATGTGCGGTAGCCTCCTGATTGTAATTTTTGCCTCTAATCAGCCGTGCGGATCAGGAAACCCCTCTTCAGATTTTTACGTTAACACAGGTCTTTATTTTTGTGAGGGGAAATCAAGAGGTGAGGAAACACGGAAGGACATTTTCTAACCTTTCTGACTTTTTCTTTAACAGTTTTCAAACCCGAGGAGCTGCGCCAAGCTCTCATGCCTACACTTGAAGCTTTGTACCGACAGGACCCAGAGTCTCTACCTTTCAGACAACCTGTGGATCCCCAGCTTTTAGGGATTCCGGTGAGTTGGCATTATAAACAACCAAAAAATGTTTTTGTGTTTTGTGTTTGCTCGTGTCAACATTCTGTCTTTTCTGTTTGGCGTATTGTGAACAGTTGACCTCTTAAAACTAAAGGGTTTTCTGTGTCTTTGAAGGACTACTTCGACATTGTGAAGAACCCTATGGATCTTTCAACCATTAAACGCAAATTGGATACTGGGCAATACCAAGAACCCTGGCAGTATGTGGATGACGTTTGGTTGATGTTTAACAATGCCTGGCTTTACAATCGCAAGACTTCCAGGGTCTATAAGTTTTGCACTAAGCTCGCGGAGGTGTTTGAACAAGAAATTGATCCCGTTATGCAATCTCTTGGCTACTGTTGTGGGCGAAAGGTACGTATTCCATGGCTGGAGTGGCGTTCTTCCAAAGGGCTTAGCTTAATGAGTCAGAAAAAGAGCGGGTGCTTTGCGTACTGGCAAAAGTATGACTTTATTAGAAGCATGCTAAGAGCTAAAAAAGGGTAGCTAACATCCTTGCTGCTATCCTGTTGTTACTGTGTTTTTCTTAGAGAACGGCTTTTTTGACCATTAGCACCGTTAAAGTGCTTTGCTTATTTCCCATGTCTTTTGCAATACAATAGGTGGTTGGCAGGTTGGCTGTTTAACTTGCATAGTTAGTAATTGTAATTGAGTTGTTCTTATGTATTTACATAGCTTGGAAAAGTGTGAGAAGTGTAACAATGTGGCATGGTATCGATAGGCATCAGCTTTGCCTGATAGGATTAAGCTAAGATTGCCTTTTGACACTTCTTTTCTCACCGTTGTTTTGCAGTATGAGTTTTCTCCACAGACCTTGTGCTGCTACGGCAAGCAGTTGTGTACTATTCCTCGTGATGCTGCCTACTACAGTTACCAGAATAGGTAAGTCCTCAACTTTGGTTTTTTGTGGGATTTTTTTTTTTTCCTTATTCTGGAATTGAGATCCTTTGAATTCTCCGCTAAGTCAGGAGAAAGTTGTTATTTTTACATCTTTGCATGCAGTCTTTTCGCAGGTGACCCTTAGTTTCCTTTACTGCAGCTTGATTCGCACTGTACTTAAGTGCTTGCTGTTAGCCAGGCTGTGCCCCGCACCGCTTCGGTGGAAGTTGTCCGTGCTTTCCACAAAATGAGTAGCAGGGCTTGCTGGAGGGAGAAGGGCAGAAGAGCAAATAGTCACCGAGAAATCGTGTTACCTTGTTCTGAGAGAATTGTGAAAATATACAGGTTTGTTCTGAAGTTAGTGCCAAAATTTGCAAAGTAAAGGGTGCAGTGATTGCCAGACTTTGGTTCTCTCTCCCTAGTTAGTACTTAATTGTATTTAAATTAGCTGTGAATTGGCATTGAAAACTACCCAGAGACTCCATGAGAAGCTGTGAAAACAATAGTTTCTATTATTTTTTTAATTAGTATTAGGATTTGGTGCTTGTAAGATTATTAAACAATTGTTATATTATAATACTAATTTTCCACTTAGCGCTTAAATCAATAGTTCTGTTATGATGAAGCAAGCTTAGAACTTTGCTTTGATTTTGGTTTTGGTTTCTTAGATGTTCCTCCCCCCTCAAAAAAAAAAAATATACGCAAACCATAAATGGGCTAAGACACAAACTTTTGAAACAAAGTTACAAATTGCTTTCCAGAGGCTTGGCATTCTTGCCAGCTGTGCTCAGCGGGGTTATCTAAGTCACAAAACTAATCGGCGCTTGCGTTTAGTGTCCCTGAGGGCAATCCCGACACGCCACCAAACGCCGCAGGGTGGTGTGAGGCTGTTGGTACCACCTGGCTGAAGCAGCACAGTGTGGGAGCTGAAATCGTGTCACCTTACATTATATGTAGAGTTTATGCAGCCTCTGGGAACTCCAAAAAAGTCAGTCCGAAAGCAGATAAAGCAATTAAAACGCATGCGAAGAGATGGCACTTCAGCACTGGAAGCGGAGGAAATACAACCCTTAAATACTGACTCTGCGTGGTAGAATTTCAAATACTTTTCATATTATGAATCCAGGTAGCAATCTCAGTAGCAACTTCAAAAATAATGGACAGCAAGGTCATTTTTCTTTTAGTTACACGTTTCCTGTTTAAGTATGCATTAAATGGTTTGGATTACACGCAAGGCGAGGTTGGTGGCTAGTTGGCTAGTGAGAAGTACAGGGTTGGTGGGGCAGTGGGTTCCTCTGGACTCGTGATGCAGTATTTCGGTTTCCTACCTGTTAGAAATGTGACAGTCTGTTTACCTTGAGTTTAATCTAAAGGTGGAGTAATAAAAGGGAGGTGGTTAGTCCAGGCGTGAGCAAGGCAGCAGCAGGACAGAAGTAGGTGTAGGTTTCTGTTCATCCAGATGTCCTGAGAAAGGGTTGAGGTTTGGGGATTTCAGGTGGTTTGTGAGTTGTGGGGAGGGCTGAGGTTTTCTATTTCAGTCCAACTAAATCAAGCGATGAATTGGATTTTGGGTTGGGTTTTTTAACCATTTATTCCTAAAGATCAGTCATCATCACACTTAGCCTGTATCTGTCAGCTGTATAGCTCAAACAGTCAAATTAACCGTTTCCTGTGACAGTGATATTCAAATCTTAGATTTTTTTTCTCCTCAACTGAGTAGCAAATCGGTGAAAAACAAATCCTGTGGTTCCAGCAGATCTTTAATTTGTCAGGTGTTCTTGACTTTTCCTCTTTACAAAACAGACAAAACTGAATGTACTTGAAGTCCAGCTATTGCATAACTAAATTACAACTAAGAATATTTAGGCACCATTGAATAAATGATCTCTGGCACTACAGTTCAATGACTGAAAGTTAATTATTTGGGATAGAACTGTTTGACTTCCATATAAGGCAGAAGTTTACATTAGTGTTCAGAAAAATACACATTGTGTATGAATATTCGGTTGAGAAAACTGATGTTTTGTATCAGTACCGGCATCCAATTACTGATTTAGAATTTCCTCTGAATGCACTTAATTACAGTGGGAAATTCACCTGTTAATGCAGAGATAGAGCATTGTCTGGACTTTGGTGTTGAACCATAATGTTGCTCTTTGATAAAGGGGAATCAGTCACCTGAACAGTCTGCATTTGAAAAGCTTATTTTTGATGTTGTAAAATAAGTACGTTCTTTGGATTTTCCGTGACTGTTACAATTGTTGTTTGCTTTCCATGGGTTCTCCTGAGTATTTGTAACAACATGCAAAAGTCAGTGGGTTTACAAGCAAGTCTCTGTTTCTGAGGGTCCATACTCATAGGTTACAGCTATTGTTTCACCTTGTTATTTTATGGACTCATGATCTTTAGGTGATTCATTTTCACTGTATTTTCAATTTTTATTTCCTCATTTCGATATCATGCATTAAGGCTCGACTCTTGCTAGCGTTAAGTTACACTGCAGAACCGAAGCCTCGAAGGCAGCCTCAGTTTTATCAGAATTTTGAAAGCTGATAAATTATTCTGGAAATGGATCAGAATTAACCTTTTCTGGAATTGTTTAAATGTAGCAGAGTTGTAATAGAAGCTTTGACCATGGATTTTTTTTCTGACTCCTGTGTTTGGGTCCTCTTGCGTTTCAGTCCTTCCCAATCAGGCTCTTGAAATGAGCAGCCTTGTTAATAAGGAAGATAATTAATGGTTTGGGATTTTTTTTTTTAATTGAATTAAAAATTAAAGCAGTACATTATAGGGAAAAGGACACGGACAACATGTAAAGAAGCTGTCACATTTGGATTTCTTTCAAAAGAATTATTAGATCAATTTAAGGGTACGGAGTGAGGCGCACGTGAAATCGGTGTAAATGCAACGTGCAGTGTCTCCCCTCCTGAAATTGCCCTGTGATATTCCTGCCCAATAACCAGCGTGTATATACAGTCATTCCCAATGATGACAGACTAATGGAATACATTTTTTATTTTTTTCCCCTCCTGCCCTTGTCCTGTTGCATTATCAGCTCCAAAAGCCTCGTTTGTTTTTTCTCTTGGGAGGGGACTGTGTTGAATCCTGAGCTGAGCTGCCCCGGCAGAAGTGACTTGCAGTTTCGCTCGTGGTAGGGCTGGCAAGCAGCCCACCGGGCGGGGAGCCGGGCATTTCGCCTCACGTGGCTCCTATCAAAGAGGCAGCTGCCCGGCTGCTAAGGTGATTACGTGGATCTGTCAGTAACGGGCTCTATTAGCTAGAATAAAATACACCTTTTTCCTCTTTTGTGCCGATCCCCGCAGCAGAGGGGAGTCGTCGGCGCGTCGCTGCGTTAAGCACCCCTTGGCCAGCCGGGCAGCTCTTGAAGCCCGAGCCAGCTGGCGGCGTTCACAGAAGTTTTCAGGCTCTTGTAAATGACGCTGTGGTAACGCAGCCCCGGCTCTGGCCCGGGGAGGACACAGATCGCTCTGCAGATCCCCCTCCCCGCCCCGCC
>NW_009727749.1:70763-88112 GCF_000703405.1 Apaloderma vittatum
GCCCGCGGCCGGCGGTGACGTGATGGGCAGCGCGTGGCGCAGGAGGAAATTCTGATCCTGACGTTTCGTTGAGGGCCTCTAAGGGGCTTTGGTGTCTCTGGGAAAGCACAGCCTTGGCTGCGGCGGTTGGAGCGTACGAGGGTGTTGGAAGGGGCAAGCTGCCACATGGGTTGATCTCCATCCCTTAAGTTGTTGGTTCATTGTGACACTGAGTCTCGTTTGATGCCTTTACACTCACCATTCTTACGGGTCTAGTGTTTGAGTACTAAAACTGCGTTTTACTGTGCTGCCGTTGCTGCTTATACTCTCTCTCTTGATCCTCCATAAAGCTCCTTTATTTTGATGATCCTTCGTGGCCTCCCTGCATTTTACAGCTGTGGCCTCTCTTTGTTACCTTTGTTCATGTGTGAATTCATATCCTTTCCAAACATTTAGCCTCCTTTTTATTTATCTGTTTTATTTTTAATGACCCTGACAACTTTGATTCCAGTTCATCTGAAAGAAACAAACCAACCCACCAAAAAAAAAGAAATGCCACCCCAAAATCCGTGTAACTTTTGGCTTTGATTTTTGTTTGTGGTTTTTTTTTTTTCAAATGCAGATTGTATTTGCGTAGATTTGTACTCCAGTTTACTCAGCTTGGTTTGTTAAACTGCAGTATTGGTTTTGCTGAGTATTACTTGGATTGGCTCTCGGTCTAGTGACCAAAAATTGTACCTAGTCTCGTACTCAATTGGTAAAGCTCGACTCCACATCTTTAATGTACCTGATAAATATATTGTATGTATGTACAATATTTCATGTTGTTCACATATATACATATATTGTACCTGTGTAGATAAATGGCTGGAAACTCTGACCCATAATTGCATTTCTGTTAAGTGTTTGTCTAGAGTATGGATTTGGTTTCATTTATTTTAAATAATATTAGCCGAGCAATTGGTCACATTTAATCTTAAGAGTCAAATAACTTTTGAATTTGCTATTTTGTAGATCTTTTTCGATACCAAGTGTTTCTGCTTTTACAGCTTTTACTGCCAGTCAGTAAATGCTTTCAGCATATTTTCTAATTCCTCAGATCTGTAATAAATGTATTCTTGACAGGCTGGGTTTTTACCCAAAAGAAATTTGATCAGCAAGCCTGGAACAAAAGAGCTTTTTTTTTTCTTTTCTCCTCTCCTAAGCAATGCAAATCAAATCCAAATTCTTAAATTTGAAGCCTATACGAATGTAGCACTTGGTAGCTACTCCATCAGTCCCCCCCCAAATTCTGAATTTGACGCCTGAGGTCTTGTTAGCGATGTATAAAATGAGACCGAATGCTAATCTGTGCTTTGCCTTGGCTTTCTGCTCTGTGTTGTCTTGGTGTTTGCGTCTTACCTCTTACGTCTGTGCTGTTTGTTCCCTCCCCTGTTCTCTAATCCTGCCCTCCCCTCCCCTCTGTTCCTCTTCATTGTCCACACTTTGACCCATCAATCAACCAACAACGCCCCCCTTTTCGTCGTGGTGATCTGCCCTGCTCTGGTTGGTGGCTCCGTGCTTGGGTGGCTGTGTGTTGTGCTGGACCAGTTCACCCAAATATGGCCTTCTTGCTGACAGGTATCACTTCTGTGAGAAGTGTTTCACTGAAATCCAGGGGGAGAATGTCACCCTGGGTGATGACCCTTCCCAGCCTCAAACGTAAGTCGCCGCCTTTCTTCTGCGTGATGCCTTTTGCAGGGGTGGGGAGGAAAAGGGAAGGGGGGGCGGGAGTGGCCTTAATTTGATAGTAAGGAGCGGTGACTGGGGGGGAGATGCTTCCCGTCTTACTAGTAAGGGGGGTGGATGCTGAGTCAGTAAACGTCACTAAGCCGTTACCTGTTTAAATGGAAGGCTTGGGCTAACCCTCACGTCTCGCCTTTTGAAGTACAGCTTTTGTTTATGAAACCAAGGGCTTGTCTCTAACCTGACCAGAAAATGAGATGCTCTGAGCTTTGAGGAGTACAAGCTGTTTGGGAAGGTGGCTGCTTTACTGACAGTAGCTTCCCTTGTTCTTTGTGATTTCAAATTTGTGTGTGTGCCGGGGTATCTCTTATTTTGCTGTTAATTTACACAGAAAGTGAAACGGGAAGCATATTTTTGTGTAGCTTAAAATAAACTTAATTGCTTTCTCTGAATAGAAAATAAATACTGGTTTGATTTCTTCTGACTTGAGGTTTGCTCATTTGTTGCAATTCAGAAAAGAACGATATTGTCTCAGCCTCTGACATAAAGGTACTACTGAGTTTTATTATTAACTTTTTGTCCCTAGAACCATCTCTAAGGATCAGTTTGAAAAGAAGAAAAATGATACGCTAGATCCAGAGCCGTAAGTACCAGACTGTTGCTTGCCTTAAGAGAGTCGCATCACTTTAGCTTGTCCTTTAGCCAGCGCTTCAGAAGTTGGGCAGTGAATAAAGAAGTCTCCCTTTTTCCCCACCTCTGCCCGTGCAGGCTGCAGAATCTTCCTCTGGAGGTCGAGCTTAATATCTGTTGTTGCTGTCCAAGAGGAAGAGTCAGCCTGTTTCAATGGCAGCTTCTAGTTCTGTGGTTTTGGGTCATTCCCAAGGTGTGTAGTCAAGGCACTGCGCAACAGCCCAAAAATGGCGCCAAAATGGCCTCGTGCAGAGCCTTCCACACACACCCGCACCCTCAGTACCTGTGGGGGGACTTCAGCATTTTCCCCTCCTGATTTAGCCTCCAAAGCACGTTTTTATCTCCACCCGAGTGCTTAGCCCACGGAAAAGAGCCATCCTTCTTCCTTGCGTGTATTACCTGCAGAAAGTTCAGCAGAAGTCAAGTTGAACATGTCTTCAGTAGCACTGTGCTGCTTTTCCTGCTGCCCTTAACAACTGAAACGAGTCTTCATCTTCCTGCTACTTTGTTTTCTGGCTGTTTGAATTGTATTACATTTTGATTCCTTCTCTCATCTTTGCAAATACTTGGTGGAGCTCATCCCCCAGACCCTTAAAGGTCGACTGCTGAGATATACCCCAGTGTGTTTGATTTCATAACCAATATAGTCTTGACTGGGAAAACTTCTAACAATTTTCTCATTCAAAAAAATAATTTGGGCATACTATTTTGACAAAAAAAAAAAAAAAAAGACTACAGCAGACCTGTGCAGGCGAAGACAAGCTAATACGTGTTTTCTTGGCACAGTGATTCATGAGTGACTAATTTTTACATTTACAGCAAGTTGAGCAACCATTTAGTCAACTTGTGGTCATTGCAGCAATTGAAAATTCAATCTGTAGAGGTACTGTAGAGCAGAATTCCTTGAAACTGGGAAAACTCAAAACTCTGCCCAGAAAAGGATAAAAAAGGTCTAGCAAAAGTTATGTTTGAAAGCCCATCTCATATTTTTAAGCTATAACATTTTACATTTTAGATATATCTATCTTATTTGCACATGAGATTGATAAGTGTATATCTGAAGCTATTCTGATACGTATTTTTTTTTTAAGCTGACATATAAATTGAGCTGCTCTTCATCCAGTTCTTAGCAGAGGAGGTTAGAAAGTCCCTCTTCCATTGTGAGTTCTGGAGAACTACGCGCCTAACAACAGAAATGATCGACTGTTGTTTTTCTTCTCAGGTTTGTTGACTGCAAAGAGTGTGGTCGGAAGATGCACCAGATTTGTGTGTTACATTATGATATTATTTGGCCTTCAGGGTAAGATGCTTGTTAGTTTTTTAACCTTTCTACAATAACACCAATGCAGTTTTTGTAAATAATTTCTGCCTTGGCTCTTTAATAGGCAATGACTGCCTTTTAAGAACTGAGTACAAAAGGACAAAAACCTTTCTAAATGAAATACATTTTTGGTGTTTGGGGTCTCATTTCAGTATATTCAGATGAAAATGTGCATGAAACCAACTTGTTCGTATACACAGATTTCTGCAGTTTCTTTCTAACTGCCAAACAATGGAAGCTGGTTGGAGGTGAGTTTGTGCACTGCAGAACACAGATACAGGTGTAACTGTGTGGCAGAGTTAAACCAGCTTATAAAGACTTGTAAGTCCCTTGAAAATGGAGAGATACAGGCTGTTCAGATCCAGAGAAAAATGTGTTGTACTCTGACGTTTAAATTATGGGTTCAGACACTGGCCTTAAGCTAGCCAATGCTTACGCTAAGTTCTTGGCAATTTTGTTTTCTCTATAGGTTTGTCTGTGATAATTGTCTGAAGAAAACCGGTAGAACACGCAAAGAAAACAAATTCAGTGCTAAAAGTGAGTTTGACATTTCTGGTTTTATCTTTAACTTTCGTCTTCTTCCTGCCACCCTCAAGAGCTTTTTGATTGAGGCTTTCTGCTGTCGTGATAGACAGCACAGGAACATTTGCAAAACGGGGAGTAGTGTAGCCCAGGGCTTTGGTGTGGCTCTCAGAATTTTAATCATCATTTTAAAGACTTGCTCTTCATGTGCTCATGGTCAGTCTTAATGCTACTTGAGGTATTTGACATCTATGTCCTTACTTTTTGAAGATTTTGTTTAAAAAGGGATGGGGGAACAGAACAGGAGAAGCATAAGGCTGCACGCACTTCACTGGCTATATTTAGACATGTTCCCATGTCATGTTGAAACTGTAGTAAATGACTGTCACCCCTGTGCCCTTCAAATAACGTGTAGTAACAAGTTGTGCTATGTTTCAGGTGTAGTGCCGAGTACTAACGTATCTGAAGTGCTTTTCTTGCTTCTAGAGTGGACTGTGGTGTAAGGACTGTCTGCTGGAGTAAGGACCCAGTTGTACTACACGTCTAGATTACAGCCGTTGTTGTAATCTTGCTGAAACGTGCGCCACAGAGAGTGCTGAAAGCTGCCGGGTCGAGTTGTCTCAGTCTCCTTAGTAATCCCTAGGCGGGCGTTCTTCGCACAACTCGATAGCTTGTACCATACACATTTGGGGCAGGGGAAGGAGTTGGAGCTAGTCTTGGAAAAGCAGTGTCAGTGGCACGAAGTGACAGAAATACAGGGAGTGTTGTAGAAGCCAAGAGAGGGTGATTCAGGTACTTGAACAAAGAGAACGGACAGGTAACGCTTGATTCCTTCCCTGTTCCTTGCTCCCTGGAAGTTCTGGGCATTACCTTGTCGTGCTGTGACTTCATAAGCCAGAATCTTCCAAGTGGTAATAAAGGAGTGGGGTTTGTGTTTGTTTTTTTTAACTTCTTGGTAACTTTGTGTGTGGTTGATTGCATAATAAGAGATTTGAAAGGGGGATAGTTTGGAGATGGTAATGCTCTATGAGACATATTGGGTTACAGTAAGCAGAGCGGTCTTGGGAGTACGTGTACCTGACACGTACGAGGTAGTATTGTTAAAAAGATTGAGATTAGTCTCGTTAAAGACAGATTAAGATTGTAAAAGAACATGAATAAAATGATAAGGCTGTAGCTTTAGATAACCATTTGAAATAGATGTCTCTTCTGTCATATGCTGACTTCACAGCATATATTGATGTAAATTATCCTAAATAAGTACGCGATTCCTTGGACGTCTGCAGTTGTTCTGTGACGTTGCCTGCAGTTTGAGTAACCAGCCATGTAGTGCAAGGTAGCCCTTCTGTTCTTTGGGGATCTGCACAGGGAAATATTGGCGTTGGTTTTTCCTTTCATTGATCACCTTTCTCTGCTGCTTGGCTGTCTTCTTTTCTTTTTCCTGTGTTGATTTGAGTCCCGGTGCCAGCTATAATCCACTGGTGGGCTCAGCAATTGAGATCAGTTTTCTTTAACACCGCTCTTGTGAAAACACAAGAACAGGGAGGGAAAGCCTGCTCCTGTCATCAAAACCTTGGTCTTACTGGTGACCTACAAACATGAACAATGGAAGTTTGCAACATTAACGTGTTTCCTCTCCTCCTCCCTCTCTGTAAAAACCTTTACTTACTGAATTGCCACCAATATTTCTCTGCTCCCTGAAGCGTGCTGGCACAACTGCTAAGAATCAAGATAGCTGTGGCTCAGCTGTTATGGTAACGGTCGTATTCCTAATGTATATTAAGTAAAATTGATTATCCTAACCACACTGCAAGTAAGTTGCACAGAGCTGACTGACGGTGTGCCCAATATAACCTGTGAAGCAGCGTACAGCTGGATTATTCTGTGAAATCCCTGATTTTTGAAGTGTTTTTCTTGCTAAGAAAATATCGCTTAAGCAGTAGGTAGTGCAGAGACACGCAAAGACAAGATACCGTGACGAGTAATTTGCCCAAAGTAGTTTCCTGACAAAAAGCCAGAGTAAGCCAGGAGTTTGACTTTCTTCCTATCTGTCAGGTTACTCATCCGGTAACAAATGTCAGTCTGTGGCTACTGCAACAGAACTCGTGTACTCCAGCAGCCTGAAAGCCTTCTGTGTTACTGGTTTGGATGCTTTTTTTCAAGTTTGCTCTGCACGTTTGTTTGAGACCTGAGCTCTCACTGGAGAATATATGTGTTAGAGGTGTCCAAGAACCAAAATCTGGTTGGTTTCTACAAGAACTTGCACATTCTAATATATCAAAATACAGGGTGTTTAGATCCTTTCCTTACTGTGCATATAATCTTAATGCTACCTGCTTGTTTTACCTTCTTATCTGGTCTTTTTTTGTTTGTTTTTCAAGTTTTAATGTGTTGCAGCCTAAGGAAGGAAGCAGATAACTGTGGTTGCTTAGCATTGGAAAGATGATAAAAGGAAGACACAAAGACAGTAGAGTTAACTAAAATGGCTTTTTAAAAGTGTGGCAACTCAGCTGAATTGGAGCCATTTCAGTTTTTCTGTTCGTCTTCAGAGAAAATAATTTCTTCAGAATTTCCTTTAAAATCATAGAATCGTAGAATGGCATAGGCTGGAAGGGACCTTAGAGATCATCTAGTCCAAAATCAACGCCCTTCTTCTATATGTGGAAAGCCCAGTGTGTTGTATCAGGCCAGGAAACACTGGGAAAGGCCAATGTAATGGAACTCATTCGCGTATTTTTACCTGAACCTGCCTTTAAACTTAATTCTTGGCTCCCAGGTAGGTGTTGTTTAGACTGTATCGTGCTGGTTACAACCACAAAATCTCACTGGACAAGGTGACAGACTGCAAGATGCAAAACAAGATTGACGCTTTCTATAAACTGATTGTAAAACAAAATTTGAAATACGTGAATCCCTTAGAAAGTGAGATCTTCCTTCAAGTGACTATTTTTCCCCAGTATTGGAGCCTAAAATAATTTTTAGCATAGATGTTTCACTGCAGCGTTCTGTATGCAAGCTTAGTAGTTCAGGAAGAACAACCAAGAGCCTTTTGTCAGTAGCCAAATAACAACTGAAAAATGAAGCAATAGAGAGCTGAAAATTTAAATGCACTTTAGTAAAATGAGCATCTGTAGATTGCACCCTCGCTCTGGCAAAGATAGCAGATTGACCGTAAAAATGAGGTAGAAGTGCTATTTGGTAAAATAAGTACGGCAGGGTAAGAGAAACAGTCATAAATCTTCAAGCTGAAACTGTGCTACTTCTGTTTTCTTAATTTAAACCAAAATCTTCATCTTAATTGCTGTAATTTGTCTTGGATTTATTTGAAAACCATCACATCCTGTAACACCTGAAAAAGCCCGATCTCCACAAAAGCTAATTGTAAGTATAAAGACCACGAGAGGGGATCTGGACAATATGTGGACTTGAACTTTTAAAGACCTCTATCACTGTGCACGAACTATTTAAGCTTTATGTGCAGGTTACTGTAACTGTTCAATCTAAAAGCTCTCTTGAAAAGAAGAGAAAAGAAAAAGCAATGAAATCTCCATTGAAGTCAAAAGGCTTTTCATTTCTGTTGATTTGCTTTGCTTTGCTTGAAAAGGTGTGGCCTGGAGCCAGATCTATAAAGTGATGTAATCTCTGTCAAGCGGCCAGAGAGTGGTTTTGTTAGGAGAAAACATTTGCAGTGTTCATAAAATAAGCCCACAAATTTAAAAACGCCATGGAAAGCCTGCTTTGTTAGTTCGCTTACTCAGTAATTTTCCCACTCTGGCGGTTTTAGTTTCTGCAGTAGGGTATGAACACTTCAGGCTTGGGTAAAAACGTGGCTGGCTTTGCTTCTTTACTTTTGGCTGCATAAATAAAAACATCAAATTTTCATACGGAGGTGAAAGAAATGGCGAAAAAAACCCCTATTTTTACCCAGAGAAGTAAACTGAAAGCCCGAAGGAGCATGGTAACACCCTGAACCTAACGGCGATTTCTGCAGTATTAACGTTTCCGTTGTCATGTTCTCCCCTTTCATTTCTAGGGCTACAGACTACGCGTTTAGGAAACCATTTGGAAGACAGAGTAAACAAATTTTTGCGACGACAGAATCATCCTGAAGCTGGAGAGGTCTTTGTCAGAGTAGTGGCAAGTTCAGATAAGACGGTAGAAGTTAAACCAGGAATGAAATCCAGGTTAGTTGCATTAGTTACAATAAATGTGGTCTTGGTCAGGTTTTTTATTATTATTATTATTATTAAAGTCTTCCTGCATAAATACTTCAAAACTGTGCCGGTTAGCAGCTTAATCCCTTTGCACATATTGCAAATTTAGGATTATGAGAGGTGAAAAAAGGCAGTAAATGAACTCGGAGGAGGTGACTTTTGTGTTTTGTCTGGGGGCGGGGAGATGGGGGGGATTTTGGTTATAACACTACGACTTTGCATCACTACATCCCGAGAGGGCGGCTGACCACATTTTGGTTAGCATTACAGGATTTTTCGTTTAGTTTGGAACAGCTGCCGAGATTCTGTTCCTTACTGTTCCTTTGTGGTGGTTTTATAAATACTCGAGCTTTCAGGAGTTATTTTTAATTTGCTTAATCATAAATAAAAAGCTTTAAAGGTTTATTCTGTGAAATATTTTGGCTTTAATTCCTAAAGGCTGTTGACGTGACGTCGCTAAATGGTAATGCAGCAGGTTTTCTGCTCTGCTTGTGGTTTCTGAGGATGCTTTTGTACTCCGTGCTTGCCTCTTCAGTCTGAAGTGAATTACACAAAACCTGTCTTCTCATGAGTTTCATAGTAACAGGACTCTCTGTTTTAATATATCTCTGATCTGACCCTATTTAACTGCTGCATAAATATTTCTGCTGAGTTGATAGTAAGGTTGAAAAGAATTCCCTGATCCTGGTAGGACATTAGTTTAATAATTGGCTTTTTTTTTTTT
Organism: Apaloderma vittatum; assembly: GCF_000703405.1. Classification (NCBI taxonomy): domain Eukaryota; kingdom Metazoa; phylum Chordata; class Aves; order Trogoniformes; family Trogonidae; genus Apaloderma; species Apaloderma vittatum. The sequence continues at coordinate 79,939 of NW_009727749.1, forward strand.
TCATTTTCCCCCTCCTACCCTTTCCTTCAGATTTGTGGATTCTGGGGAGATGTCGGAATCCTTCCCTTACCGCACCAAAGCTCTGTTTGCGTTTGAGGAGATTGACGGAGTAGATGTGTGCTTCTTCGGCATGCACGTGCAGGAGTACGGCTCGGACTGCCCCCCGCCCAACACCAGGTACTCCTCCATTGCGGTGCCGCTGGCACGTGCGCAGAGAGAACATCTCGCTGCGTTCTCTGGACAGCCGCTCTCAAATGCGGAAGATTGGGAGATAACGTTTATTCTGTGGCACAAACAACTCCCACTACATGACTGCAGATGATTTTTAAGGAGAAAACAAATACCGTGACATAAATGTTACATTTTTTTGTATTGTGTATTTAATTTTGCTTCTCTGCGTGTTCTTGCTGCCTACAGAAATGCTACCAATCTTTTGCTTCTGAGAGCTCTTTATGCCAAGTTGAGGTACTTCAGTTTGAATTAAAATAATGTTGTGGCTAATTTCTCTTTGTTCAGTATGGCTCTATACATATCTGGTCTGAAAATCAGTTCTGGGTAGACAAAACAGATGTTGTCATACATGATTTTCTATCATTCTTCTCTCATTGCTATAGGCGGGTGTACATATCCTATCTAGATAGTATTCATTTCTTCCGCCCCCGTTGTCTCCGAACTGCAGTTTATCATGAAATCCTCATTGGATATTTGGAGTACGTGAAGAAACTTGGGTGAGTGAGATCTTTGTAAAGAAATAAAGCTTTTTTTTTTTTTTTTTTTAGGATGTGGGGTTTTTTTAATTCAGCCAAATAGCTTTTCACTTGGGGCTAGTCTCTCTCTCTCCTTCTGCCCTCTCTGAGATACATGGAACATGTGCCTCTTCTGCAGTGGAGGGAGGAATCTGGATTTTATCCTTAAGGTCCTTTTTCTGTTGTTAGGATTCTTAAACTGACAATATATTGTTCTTTTCATCAGAGCTTCACACGATGTTTAAGCATAATTGTGATATCCCGAACTTTTTCTTGTCTCATGTATAGATTGAGTTTATTGCCTCAACATCCTTGTTACAAAGAAATAAGAAAAGAAGCGGGGATGGGGGGGAAAGCCAGAGGTCTGAATTTATGTCTTAGTTTGAGTTAAATTTAAAGATGGTATTCAAAAAAGTCAAGATTTTTTTCTTTCTTGTGTGTGAAACACAGGTATGTGACGGGACACATCTGGGCCTGTCCCCCGAGTGAAGGAGATGACTATATTTTTCATTGCCATCCACCTGATCAGAAAATACCCAAACCCAAACGTTTGCAAGAATGGTATAAGAAGATGCTGGAAAAGGCGTTCGCTGAGAGAATCATTCATGACTACAAGGTTTGCTGCTGCTTATTTCCTGAACCGATTTTCACAGGCTTTTAGTGTGAAAGTAGCTAATAACGTTTCAGAACACGTGAAACTGCTGCGATAGTGTAGTACAAGGGTTTTTATTCTCAGCTAGTGTCTTCATTCTCTGAGATTTTTCTGGAGGTTCTGCCTTTCAGACTGAAAATTCCCCAGGTTTGGTTTCTGTGTTAAGAAAGGTATGCAAGAGCCTGCCTTCCCGTACTTGCCTCTCGCTGCAATCTTCAAGGAAAGGCAGTATGGAGCTTGTTAGGCTTTATAGCAGTTGTTTCTTTCTGATTCTGGCGGATGAGGTGGAATACCAGACCCTCGCTAGTGTGAATAAAGAAAAACCTGTTTATAAAACAGCTTCTTCACTCAGAGAGAAAAAGGATGATTTTCCTACTTGGAGGATATCGCACATGTAGCCAAGGAAGTAGGTTAAAGCTGGCAAAGGTAGCATTTGCCATTCCTTACATGGTAAAACACACAAGAGTTTCTCAATGGTAGTGACTGCTTTGAAAAAAAAAGATGTTTTGATTGCAAGTGACAGTTACTAAATGTGTGGAATGGAACAGCGTGTAGCAAACCTTGTCACCTGATCGGGCGTAGCAGAGCTAGAAAATCTGTGTCTCTGCGGTTTAAGATGGTCTTGAAATGAATCTGAAGAAGAAAATTGGTTACTGTTGTATGTACGCGCTGAAAAAAAGACCTCCAGAACCATATAAAGTAGCTGTTCGGTGTAGCTCTGGATCATGTCTCTGGTTCTCCTAAGTGATCTTCACTTCTTGTTGGTATTGTGTGGTAACGCTTCACAGGACATCTTCAAACAAGCAACCGAGGACAGGCTGACAAGTGCCAAGGAGCTGCCGTACTTTGAAGGTGATTTCTGGCCCAACGTGCTGGAAGAAAGCATTAAGGAGTTGGAGCAGGAGGAGGAAGAAAGGAAAAAGGAAGAAAGTACTGCAGCCAGCGAAACAACCGAGGTGAGCTGACTTCACGTGCTGTGGCTGCTGCTGGCTTACCGAGCTGGCAGTTCAGGTTTTAATAAATTAGAGTTCACATCCAGTAAACTAGAAAAGAAGATCATTCACACCAGATGTTAAATCAGGGTTCCCTTGAACTGCATTTCTGGATTTCTCCTTAGGTAACAAATACACCGGTGGCTTGTTGTTTGTGGGGTTTTTTTAACAGAATCAGAAGTCAGTTACGTCTGTTCAGCATCTCTGCTCTCAGAGAAGCGTGTTGAGCTGCTTTTGGATGGCATCAGGACGGCTGCACTTGCTTGCAGTCATTTGGCTGAGCTTCTGCTTCGCACCTTTGCAGATCGCCTTCAGTATTTGCATTTGAAAGATGCTCTGTTTTTCAAAGCTGAATTAAACGTTGCTGCTATTTAAAGCAAGGTGCTTCTAGCTGTTGGTGACAGTAGAGATCTGAAATTTAAAAGTATTGCAAGCTCTGCATCGGTGTGAGACATTGATCCTGGTGGTGGTGATCCTTCGCTGGCATTCTCTTTGTGTATAAAAAACAGATAAAAAAGCCCCGACAACGTAGTTTTTCAGGATCCCGGCGAGAATTTCTTTATTCATTTTTATTTCTGTCTTGATTCTGTCTGTAACCCAAACAGTCTTAGCACTTTTATACTGTCCCTTTTACTTGTGGTTTGCAGCAAGGTTTTTTCTGAAAATAAATACAGTAGGAAAATCTGAAGTCTTAACAGATTGAGGTGGAACTAAAAGCTTTAACTGGGGAAAAACTGCCTTCAGCTTAGATGCTGTGACAGTTTGCACACAGTGTGTGTTACTTGTGATTGGAGTTACAGGCCTTAATCCATCAATTTTGTTGTGTCAGAAAGCTCCTGAGCAGCTCCTTCAAATCTGATACAGTTTGGTGGTGTGGTTCTTATGGAACCGTAAAGTTGATAGTTTTCTCTTTGCTCCTTTGGAATCTAACTTCTGCTGTTGAAGTGTTTCAACAAACTTTAACAGTCTGAAAGTAACTGAAAGACACGGCTTGAAATTTTAAGTTGAGGTCCTCTTTTGCTTACTGGATAAATCACAGCGTGTCCTTCCAGTGAAAATGCCAGTGTAAACCTCTGCGTCCGAGACAGGGGGAAGGCGTTTTGAAAAGCCCAGAAGTGTGAAACTGGCAACAAAAACCGGTAACAGTGTGGTCTTTGCCACTTGGCTCGGAAAAAGGAGTGAAATTTAAAAGCGTGGAAGCTCTGCCCAGCGATGGGTATCTCCACGTGTAGAAGCGCTTGATGAATTTGCCTTGTATTGAGATGGTACAGAATCTGTATTATCTTAAATTCTTAGTCCTAAACTTTTGTATACATGGACAGAAAGCTGCTCAAAAGTCAGCGTGTGCTGTTACGTATCAGTTAAAGAGAGTCTAAAGAGGTGGCAGACATCCACAAGTTCTTGAAAAAGGGACAAGGCTCATAGTAATGGGGCCGTCGGCATCTCTGGCAGAGCTGGCTGAAGATGTTAAATGCTGTCAAAACAAAGTAGTACATCGACTAGACAGAAATTTGCTGGAGTTGGAGTAGAAAGAAAATTTAGACTTAGGCTGTTAGCCTTCTTAGGCTGTTAGCTGTTAGCCTTCTTCCTGTAGGTATTGAAATTTTACAATCTGTGCTGATGCTCTAGAACGTGTAGACAAAGGAGGACGTGCCCTAGTTCCATCAGGATGGTAGAAAATTTTGGGGAAAGGAATTCAAGGCAGGAACATTAAAATAGTTCAAATCACTTGTAGCTCTGTCTCGTTTCCCATAAAGAAGTATAATTTTGATTTCCAAACAGGTTTGCTCAAAAACTCAATAAAATCGGTTACAGAAGACCCCAGACTGGACAAGGAATCCCTGTTTTTTAAGTCCAATTAATGTAATGGACAGATGGCAACAGTCTATATAGAATTGCTTTCTTCAGTTGGAATATTTCTGGGTTTTTCGAATAAACATCCTGGTGGATAAACCGCATTTGCTCATACATAGTGTTCATGAAACTTTTTTTCACATATGTGTGTATATATATCTCTCAAAGTATTTCAGTAGCTTATTTTTAATAACCAACATCGTAGCAGTGAGAGAAGGGATTTTTACTGAGTGGTGAGCTCCCTGCAGAGGCCTTGGGTTTTTGTTTTTCGAGGACATGAGAAGTCTAGAAGTTATTTCTGTTTTCATAGGTCATCTAAATAGCATCATCTGCTATTTTTTACTCTCTTTACTTACATCTCATATTTAGTGTATAGTCACTGTGGTCTGTGTTGTAACCCAGACACAAAGTTTGGGGGTTGGTTTTTTTTTTTTGAGTTGCATACGGAGCCGTAAGTCTTCAGGGTGGAGAATAACGTATTTTGTTAGTTTCAAATCCTGCATGTTCTTATCTGTGTTCTAGCCCTAACGTTGTTCAGTAGAAAGAAACAAACATTAAATCAGAGCTCAAACAGGTTTATGAAACCCCAGATGCACAACGAAGCAAAATATGGAACTTCTGGAATTTTTCTAAGTCCCTTTTATTTGTAAACCATTCTATCATTAAATACCTCTAAGATTTTGCAAAGCAAACAGTGGAAGCTGAAGTACAGCGTTAGAGAAGAAAAAGGAATAAGTGCAAGATAGGAATTATTTCATGTAGATGCATACTTTAAAAAATCTATTTTTAAACAGTGTTTGAATTTGTTTACCTGCCAGTTTGGCTTGCAATTTTTCCTGGAAGATGGGAGGTATTTGACAGAGTAGAGCTGATCTGCAGACTTTGGAACGAAGTTTTATTATCACCAGCAGAAGTGTTTTGCTTTCAGCCGCAGTGAATGGGAAAGACTTCAGTAGCGTGTAACATCTTCCCGGTGTGTTTATTGCAGGGCAGCCAGGGTGACAGCAAAAACGCCAAGAAAAAGAACAACAAAAAAACCAACAAGAATAAGAGCAGCATCAGCAGAGCTAACAAGAAGAAACCCAGCATGCCGAACGTGTCCAATGATCTGTCTCAGAAGCTGTATGCCACTATGGAGAAGCATAAAGAGGTACTGTCAGAACGCGCTGCCTAAAGAGAAGGTTTTTATTCCTGTAAACCCAGGCACGATGGCACTCGGAACCGAAAAATCAGGAGCAGAACTTTTTTTTTCTGTTGTGTAACAACATGTTGGGAGAGATGAGCCTAAACTAAGTTAATGAGATAACATTTGTAGCCTACAGTTACTGCAACAGAACGTGAGCTTTTTCCTGCAAGATTCTCTAACCTCAATTTTTATTTTTTCCTCCCCATTCATCTACAGGTCTTTTTTGTGATTCATTTACATGCCGGGCCTGTAATTAACACTCTGCCTCCCATTGTGGACCCTGATCCATTACTTAGCTGTGATTTGATGGACGGGCGAGATGCCTTCCTCACCTTAGCCAGAGATAAGCACTGGGAGTTCTCCTCGCTGCGCCGGTCCAAGTGGTCCACGCTCTGCATGCTGGTAGAACTCCACACTCAAGGGCAGGATCGCTTTGTCTACACGTGCAACGAGTGCAAACATCACGTGGAAACAAGGTGGCATTGCACTGTCTGTGAGGTAGGTGGACATCACCGGAGACTTCTGCTCTCATTTACCCTGCAGCCAAGCCCAATTTTAGTTTTTTTTTCTTTTTCGTGTTGCCCAAAGTTCCTCCAAATTAAGCCTATCATGATAGAAGGGCTGCTAAGCCTTAAGGGAAGGTGACTGCCACAGTAGGGGGTACCTCGTCTAGAATACGTGCCTTTATTTTCTCAACAAGGAAAATGCCAGTACTCTAGAGTGGCTGCTACTGTGTCATTTATTCCACTGTGGCTCCTTGGTGTAGATGAGTTTGTAACTTGATTTTAAAGAACTTTAAGACTGGGCAGTAGGGTGTGACTGCATCAGGCTGGCCTGAATCTGCAGGGCACTCACTCCCCCACGTTAAGGGGACACCCGTGAGAGAAGTTAGTGCCGCTGTCTTCATTCTGCTTTATACGTGGTGCTTCACGCACAGCCGGGCGCCTCTCCGGGCTGTCGCAAAGCGGGTGAGGAGGCTGCCACGACTCCTCACCGGTGTCTCTTCGGGCCGGCATTGGTGGTTACCTGCCTTTCAGATCGGACCAAATAATTGCTTCCTAAGCTGGCTCAACACACGTAACGACGAGTGCTTTTACAGCCCAGGTCACTGTGTTAGAGCAATTGTGCCTGGAGTTGTACCTCCTCCTCAAGTCCTCCGGTACCTCTGGAGGGCTTGTGATGACCTCTGGCTGTAGCTGAACACAGGCACACACAAAAATTTGCCTAAGTGCAGCCTGGTTTTCACACTGTGAGCTACTGCCAGCCTTGTGGCAGAAGAGTCTTAATTAATCCCTCTGAGGAAAGCGTTGAGCGGGGTTCTTGGGGCAGGACTGCAGGAAATGGATCATACGCACATGGGGAGTTGAGTGGTGGAAGGAGATACGGCCTTTGGGTAGGATACAGCCTCTGTGTAAGGGAGTGCCCCTCCTCCAGCAAATGAGAACATGGGGGTGGGAGCGGGTCTTCAGGTAAGTGTCTGTCTTAGCGTGAAACTTGCACTTGATTCGAGGGTCCTTTTAGAGGCTAAAAAATTAATATTTCAGAGTAGCAATTAGTAGTCAGTAATTACACTAAAAAATAGCTAAATGGAGAGCCAAACCCTGTTTTTTCAGCCAGTTGACAGTAGGTTTGTCTTACCATGTGGGGGTTTGGGCTCTCCTTGCCTAGATACCTCAGTGGACGTCACAGAAAATTAAATGGTTCCTGTCATCAAAAGGGAAAACCAGAAAAAACACAATTCCTGGGAGTCCTTTTCACGCAATAAAACAAAGACACAATTGTAGCCCTTATTTGCGTTGTCACCCACCATGGTGGCTGCAGACTGGCTCTGATGGGGTTTCTGCCCCTGAAGGTCCACTCCCACGGTCTCTGTAGGCTGTGCAGCCACTTCTCGTCCCTTGGAACCAGGTGTAAATTGCAACGAGAGCTATTCACAGCACATGGCTGTTGTCCTCCTGCTCTTGTGCTGTGTGCTCATACCCGCTGAAACCCACAGGGTGCTTCCTCAGCAGGCTTGCGTTGCTCACCCAGCCCCTCTGCTCTGTAGACAACTGAGCTCTGGTTTTTCTTTGCTTTCAGGACTACGATCTCTGCATTAACTGCTACAACACTAAGAGCCACGACCACAAGATGGTTAAGTGGGGCCTGGGTCTGGACGACGAGAGCAACAGCCAGGGAGAGCAGCAGTCCAAGAGCCCCCAGGAGTCGCGACGGCTGAGCATCCAGCGCTGCATTCAGTCCCTTGTCCACGCCTGTCAGTGCCGCAACGCAAACTGCTCGTTGCCATCCTGCCAGAAGATGAAACGGGTTGTCCAGCACACCAAGGGCTGCAAGCGCAAGACCAACGGCGGCTGTCCGGTGTGCAAACAGCTCATAGCTCTTTGCTGCTACCATGCCAAACACTGCCAAGAGAACAAATGCCCCGTGCCATTCTGTCTCAATATCAAACACAAACTTCGACAGCAGCAGATCCAGCACCGCCTGCAGCAGGCTCAACTCATGCGCAGAAGGATGGCTACCATGAACACCCGAAACGTGCCTCAGCAAAGTTTGCCTTCTCCTACCTCAGCAACGCCTGGTACCCCTACGCAGCAGCCAAGCACGCCGCAAACACCGCAGCCTCCTCCCCAGCCCCAGCCTTCCCCTGTAAGTATGTCACCGGCTGGCTTTCCCAGCGTGTCGAGAACTCAGCCCCCTACTACTGTCTCAACAGGAAAACCCGCAAACCCGGTGTCCGCGCCTCC
>NW_009727750.1:0-2663 GCF_000703405.1 Apaloderma vittatum
GCAGGACCCTACACTTGTCTCTATTGAATTGTGTGCAGATGGCCTGGGCCCGCTGATCCAGTCTGTCCGGGTCCCTCTGTAGAGCCTTTCTACCCTCCAGCAGATCAGTACTCCCTCCCAGCTTGGTGTCATCTGCAAACTTGCTGAGGGTGCACTCAATCCCCTCATCAAGATCACTGATTAATATCTTAAACAGGAGTGATCCCAGCACTGAGCCCTGAGGGAACCGCTCGTAACCTGCCGCCAACTGGATTTAACTCCACTGACCACAACTCTTTGGGCCCGGCCATCCAGGCGGTGTTTCACCCAGCAGAGTATGTGCCCATCCAAGCCATGGGCAGCCAGCTTAGCCATAAGGATGTTGTGAGGGACGGTGTCAAAGGCCTTACTGAAGTCCAGGTAAACTACATCGACAGCCTTTCCCTTATCCACTAAGCAGGTCACCCTGTTATAGAAGTGGTAAATGCAGTGGGCTGTACAAAGCGACACCTAAACCAGACATCAGGACATGCCTTAACCATTCAAGTACTGTCTTGCTCCTGAACTTGATCACTTGTCTGGAAGCTAGAGTGAAGCATGTCGTTGAGAGCTGTGTTCAAGACAAGAAAACCTTTCCCATACCTAGGTTCTTAGCATGTTTCGCCAATGATGATTGCACACTTTCTTTTCTTCTTCCAGATGGTTATGACGGTGATTTCATCATATGGATGACATGACCTGTATTGCCTTCTACCAGGTCAGATAACTAGTGTTCAATTGCTTCCCTTGTCAAAGAAGATTCAAAAGCACTTCTGTTTCTAAAATGCTCCTGGGCCACTAAACTTTATATCCATGTTGGAATCAGGAGCCTGTTATGCTGTACTGCCGGTGGGAACTTCAGTTTGGTCCTGGGAAGTGAAATTCACTCTCTTTTCTTTATCTTCTCCAAAGCCAGAGTAGAAAGGAGGAGGAAATGGTTAGTCATCTTTGACAGTTTTTGCGGGTACTAGAACAGCAGTGAGCACAAAGGGCAGCATGACTTTGTAGGCAAGGGGAACTCACCACATCTTACTCCCTGATACATTTATTCTTTTTTTATGTTAGAAATAAAACCAAGAGAAAAGACTGCATCCCAGCTAAAATCTTAAAACTTTAAAAATAAACCAATATATTTTAAAATACCAGTTAGATCCACTACCAAAAAAAAAAAAAAATTGTGGGTTTTTTTTCTGTGAGAGTAATGAACTATGATTATTATTAGCTATATTATAGCTACAGCAGGCAGTAACATTGAAAAGAGCTTGTCTGACCTTCTTTAAAGAAAAGAACTGCTGGACAAAATTATTAGGCAAGGAAATACTGAACAGATTAACAAGACAGTTTGCAATAGAAATGAAAATGTGATTTTCCTTGTAATTGCCCTGGTGTCTAGACACAGTAGACACATAACCATGAGTTCAGTACATTTGTTTCTAAAAAACTAAACATATCACCAACTTGTCAAATCAACTTTATGATGTGCTATTGATCAAAATGGCCACAAAAATAATAGTGAGGGATAATTACATTTTCTTGAACACTCTGGGTATTTCAAGGCCTTAAAATGTACTTTGTGACAGCATTATTATGACTTGGCGATCTACACTGGACTGTGTTAATCATCCTGTTTACTACTGGTTTTATGGTAATAATTGTACAGCTTGATTTCTGTGGGCTTTGAGCTCAAGACATTGTGTTTCAGGGGATGGAGCTTCTCAGTTCTAAAAGTAGTTTTGTCATTGCTTCTCTATATGAGCTCACAAAATTCATTTCTTCCCTATTCTCCAGCCCCCTCCTGTAAAATGAAGTTACTAATTCTTACCTAAATCATTAAGGTGTTGTGAAGACCAGCTAACATTTACACAGTGCTTGGGAAATGTAAAGCACCTACGTTGTGACTTGGCCCATACAGCAAAGACAAGAATCTTCCTTCCATCATTGCATGACGTACACTCAAAACATGAGCTAGGGCAAAGATGGGACTAAGCACAGATGCTTCCTGCCCGTGACAGGGAGGTTGGATTAAATGATCTCTAAGGTCCCTTCGAACCTAGGCCATTCTGTGATTCTATGAAATTTTGGCTAAAACTGTGCTACAATTTACACTGAAGTTGTTTTATTTTCAGGTGGGAGAGAAAAATCTGCAGAGTAACTGCATTGTATAAACTCTCCTGACTCTGTAATGTACATTTCAGAAAGATGTGGTAAAAGCAGAAACAGGACTAAAAAAGACAAAACATCAGTCTTTCTGCAGAGACCAAACGCCACAGAATAATGTGAGTCTAATTCCTCTCTGAGCTTCTCTAGTGTTATACAAATGAATACTGAAACCTTTTTTTTCATTTATTTTGCTCTTGTTAAGAAAAGCATATAGGACCATATGCCCAGAGGGTTTTATTTGTGTTCTATTATGTTACTGTGGATAAACATTTGGACTACAACAGATAAAAACATAATTTTAGCCTTCAAAATTATAGAATATTCATCCTAATGTTACACAAAAGAAGACCTCATGATTTTTCTGTCACTTATTTCACCTGATTCTATCAGCCTGATCCTGCTGCTCTTACACACATTGAGTAGCTTTAAATAGATCCTCCTGAAACCACTATGAAAAACTCTTGAAGGAAATACTTTGCATATTT
>NW_009727750.1:2708-41280 GCF_000703405.1 Apaloderma vittatum
CCTTTAGCCTTAGAAAGTAGGCAAGGGAAGAAAGTCTCTCTCTCCTTCCCTACAGTTTTCATAACCAAATATAACATTATTAGACTAAAATAGCATTGAATTATAAGCATGTTTTCTCCCAACAAAGACCACAAAAGGTTTGATCCAAAAAATCGTACCTTGTGGAATTAGTTGAAGAAGAGTTTGTAAAACTGAATACTCTGCTTACAATGTCACTCACTAAACAAAGGCCATCATATAACAGTGATTCATACCTAACAATGCCTAACAGTACATCTACATTTGTGGCAGTGCTCATCAGATAACAGCCTCTAGAATAAAGCTGCTTGCTTCTTCCTCACAGTACCAGTAAATACCGTATGAATACCATGGAAGTCAAAGTTGAACATTTCCAAAAATTCTAAAGATGATCTAGTTTATTCTAATGAGCCATACATTTCTATATCATCAACCACTGTACGAAAATACACAGTCATTTTTTCTATCTTCTGCAGTAATTCTGGCATATGGTCTCTAACATGAAGAAACGACAGAGCTGAATAGAACATTTTACAGATTTCACCCCCATTACAATGATGCTCAAATAGTAGTTCATTGCAATCTTCCCTAAACATAATACACATATAATGTACATGTAACAAATATATTTGATAATTTCAGAAATTCTGATGTTATTTATTGGTATTTATATAAGAACATAATGTAAAACGCAGTATTTCCAAGATACACATTTTAAAGAGGATTATTTTATCTGTGGGAACAAATGTCCAAAGAAGACTGACATATAAAAACCCCACTGTACTAGGAAAGCAGATATGTATAGCTAATACTAAAAGGCTGCTTTTATACTTTGTTTGACTGAGAGTGGAATGACCCCAGTGACCATCAATGAATGATGGCAGAGCGGTGGATGTGGTCTACCTTGACTTCAGTAAAGCATTTGACACAGTCTCCCACAGCATCCTCACAGATAAACTGAGGAAGTGTAGGCTGGACGATTGGGTAGTGAGGTGGATCGTGAACTGGCTGAAGGAAAGAAGCCGGACAGTGATAGTCAATGGGGCGGAGTCCAGTTGGAGGCCGGTATCTAGTGGAGTGCCTCATGGGTCAGTACTGGGGCCAATATTATTCAATATATTCATCAATGATTTAGATGAGGGAATTGAATGTACTATCAGCAAGTTTGCTGATGACACTAAACTGGGAGGAGTGGCTGACATGCCAGAAGGCTGTGCTGCCATCCAGCGAGACCTGGGCAGATTGGAGAGTTGGGCAGGGAATAACTTGATGAAATACAACAAGGGAAAGTGTAGGGTCCTACATCTGGGCAGGAGCAACCCCAGGCTCCAGTATAGGTTGGGGAATGACCTGTTAGAGAGCAGTGTAGGGGAAAGGGACCTGGGGGTCCTGGTGGACAGCAGGATGACCAAGAGCCAGCAATGTGCCCTTGTGGCCAGGAAGGCAAATGGCATCCTGGGGTGTATTAGAAGGGGGATGGTTAGTAGATCGAGAGAGGTCCTCCTGCCCCTCTGCTCTGCCCTGGTGAGGCCACATCTGGAATATTGTGTCCAGTTCTGGGCCCCTCAGTTCAAGAAGGACAGGGAACTGCTTGAGAGAGTCCAGCTCAGAGCCACAAAGATGATGAAGGGAGTGGAACATCTCCCTTATGAGGAAAGGCTGAAGGAGCTGGGTCTCTTTAGCTTGGAGAAGAGGATACTAAGGGGTGATCATATTAGTGTTTATAAATATAGAAAAATTGAATGTCAGGAGGATGGAGCCAGGCTCTTCTCGGTGGCAAACAATGATAGGACAAGGGGTAATGGAATCAAGCTGGAACACAAGAGGTTCCACTTAAATTTGAGAAGAAACTTCTTCTGAGTGAGGGTGACAGAGCACTGGCACAGGCTGCCCAGGGAGGTTGTGGAGTCTCCTTCTCTGGAGACATTCAAAACCCGCCTGGATGCCTTCCTGTGTAACATCATCTAGGTGTTCCTGCTCTGGCAGGGGGACTGGACTAGATGATCGTTTGAGGTCCCTTCCAATCCCTAGCATACTGTTATACTGTGATACTGTGATACTGTGATGCTGTGATACTGTGATGCTGTGATACTGTATCCATTACTTAGCTCAAACTATAAGCTTCATCATAGCGTTGGTTTTGCTAGTATGTTCATATTTATAGAACTTCCACTGATTTAATTCAAATTCTTCTGAGGAAGAGAATAAGAATATCCATGTATTTGCAGGTTCCATGAGTAAACTGAGATTTTCTCCAAATTGGACTATAATGGCTTGGTACAATCAAGCGCATTGTACAATTGTTAAGAGATATTAGCATATCTTCTTGGAACAATTAGGTATGGTAAATCCTCTAGCTACGAACATACAAGTGTCCTGAGACAACAAAGACCCTTGGTCTCAGAATTCTATCGCACCCTGGCACTGCAGAAAGCATTAGCTGACTCAATCAGCATCAAATTCTGTTTCCCCAAGATGTCCACAAACTCAGTACATCTAACAATATAGTCTGTGCTTTAAATGCAAACATAGAAGGCCTTGCACTGAAGTGTGGAAGCACTGAGCTGTAAGGATCTGTTCGGCATCCCAACATCAGTTAACTTGTTCATTTGTGTGACAGAGATACAGACAACAAATATTAACAGATATTAAACCATTTGGGAGATTATCATGTCATGGGAAGACAAGGCATCTTCTTAAAAACACTGAAAATAAAACAAAAATATTTCAGGTATAGATCAAACCAAAAATCCTTCTAAACTCGTGGGCTCTGGAAGCAATTTTGCAAATAATTAACACTGAAGTTGCTCGTTGTACTTTGTACTCCCTCCACTTTGTGTTTTGCCCAAAGGAATGTTTGTATGCCCATCAGAAATGATCCTTCATTTAGGACCATAAAAGCCGTTGCTCTATATGAGTATTAGACACCAGATCAGTGGATTTACAGATATGTTATGCTGGTTTAGAGCTATTGTATTTCATCAGAGGAAAAGGTTTAGTTCAACTTACTGGATATCTATCTCATCAGCTCTGACAAACCAGCCACTTGAAAAAGTCACGAATCTTGATTGTTATTGCTTAAAAGGGCTCACAGGCATTAGCATTATGCATTTTTCAAGCTCCCTATTTGCAAAGGTTTTAACTGGACACTATTTGTAACAAGACTTTAAATGCTGTAGTTATTACCTTGTGAAGCTTGCATTATTGGCAAATAAATGCATATAAAATGCTCTAATTAAGAAGAAAAAAAAGATTTATCTTTTTCTTTTAGACATTTAGCAATCATTGTCTATTGGGAAAGGTATTTTTTGCTGTTGCCCTGAGTTTTGTATGATGTTTGATAACAAAGCCCTCCTTTTCCCATGCACTTGGAGCTCCCTCTAGTGACACAGCAAATGGAGTCAAACCTCTCCATGACACTTCCTCAGCAACCACATTTTAATGAACACATGCATTACTGAGCAGCTCACCTCTTCAGAAAATGGAAGTAATTTAAAATGTGAAGCTTAAACTATAATCAGGGAATATCTGTTTATTTCAGCTGGGAATAGATTTAATTGGGGAAATGTAGTCAGTCTCAATGGAAGGAAAATATAAGGAAAAAGGCTATAAAAATAAAATTTAAAAAAATATATGATCAAGACATCAGATTTGTGACAGTTAAAAGAGTGGACCAATATATTTAATAGTTTCTATTATTTATTGTGAGTTTTTTTACTTCAAAGGAGATAATCAGGTACTATAATCACTAGCTGATGAAAGGTTAAATTTTTACAGAATAGAAGTACCAACAGTGTTCCCAAATGTTTTCTTTAACATGGAATAACTTTCTGATTTACTATACCTCTCCTCTCAGTTCTTTTCCTCTAAAATCTGTTGGCTTCTCATACAATCAACATCAGTGCTGCCGCATAACTAGAAAAGCTGAAATAGCTCCCAGGAGATCCATTGCACTAGATTTGAAACTCCTGCACAGCCTGCCATTTCTAATTCACGAACTGGAATTCATGATTAATCCTCAACCAACCTCAAAGCCATATCAGCCTTGTTTATTTATTACTATGCTTTGTAATACTGAAAATCACAACATGTTTTTACATGCAATGAAACAATCGCATTCTGACCCAGCAAACTTAGCTTCTGTTGATTAATCTTTAACCATGCCAGGAGCCCCTTTACAGCAGTAAGAGCTACAAGCACACAGCTGACAGTTGAGCAGTCGAGCTCTCAATTTCACCTGGAAATGTGACCGTCTAGAAAGCACCAATTCTTGCAGCTGAATCCGTATCAACAAAGCTTTTGACAACCAGAGCCATGGGGCTTCCCAGTGGATACAGAAATCTGACCACACATAACAATATGGTCTTATAATAAAAGATTTGTAGGGAAGAACTAGATAGTCATTTCAATCTACGTACTGGGCAGTAGAATGATTTCTATGTTAGAATCTCAGACTTTCAGAGAAAAATGCTTTTTCAACATATAAAGCACTTCTTCAATGTAGCATATTCAAATAAACTATTTTGCTAATAGTAGCCAAGTGATAGGCAACTTAACATTAACTTCATTTAAATTTTGCACTTTACATTTAGAAATAAATTACATTGGCTGCAGTTCCCCTTCAGTCTCATAACAATTCAGTATGGCCATCTACTAGAGGTCATTGCCTAACATTGAATCAAATAATGTCTTAAACTGCACTAGAGAATAATGTCAGGGGAATAACATTGGTTATTCAGCACAATCAGATGTCTAGGTAACTGATCAACAGCCTTGAAATGGCCTTCCTTACGTATCTCATATGTTTGACCATTTCAACACATCATGGCTGAATTACTTAAAATCTTACATAGTCTGTGTGTATTTCAAAAATAGAATCTTATTTCAAAAAATAGAATCTAACACTCTACAAATCAAAATAATTCTCCAACACACCTATCTATGCAACTGACATCCTTGAAAATCTCACAAAACTGAGCCAGATACACAATGGCTCTTAATTAGGTTTGTCAATCGATAGCTTAATTGATGGTGCATAATATTTAAGTGGTCATTAGGAATAATACAGGAAGTAAGAAAAGGTCTGGATAGTGGACAAATCCTAGCACAAAATACACTGAATTTTTGAAAGGATACACTTCCGACAACAAGATATGGAGCTGTTCAGCATCAGACTGAGAAAACTGCTATATTTCAACCAGCAGAATGCTTGTAGTTGCAAAATAACCTGGTAACCTTGGTTGCTTTCACAGAGAATCCTGCTTGCTGTCACAATGCATCTGGAATTACAATCGTAACAGTATCTCAAACACCGCTTCATTAAGGTCTGTGGAGCTCACGGCCACCACACACAGGCCACCCTGGAAACACTGCAGCCGTCCTCAATTGTCTGCAGTTTCTTTTGCAGGAAAATGACAACTGCTCTTCAAGAATGATCATTAGAGTGCTTGCTGCAGAGAAATTTCTTGGTGCTTACGGGCTTTGAGCCTTTCTCAGGAAAGTTAGAAGGAGCTGTTTCCTGCCACGTAGACAGTGGCAGAAGCACTCAGAATAAACACTACCTGTTATAAAGGATCCTTCTGGCAAAGAGATCTTGGACTTTGCCCTCAGCTGATCGAAAGAGCTGGCTGCTCTGAAGGGCAGAATAACACTCAGAGCTATATTCTCTTGTTTCCTGTGGATGTTATGAGCCAAAAGAGAATTGTGTAGTATCTTGTCTTTTACAGCTGTGCAGAGCTGATTTGTCATGGTTTGGAGCAGATTTCAGGTTTTGTATTTTTATTGTATTATTTGTCCTTTCTTCTGCATCATTTGTAAAAGCTCCCATGACAATCTGGATATTTTATTTTAAGTAACCAAAACAAATGTTTTCATATAGCCCACAACATAATATTGCCTCATAATTGCATTGTACCATAAATGGAGCGGCTATGAATGCTAAAGGATGACATAAAATCATTGCTGATAAACTGCAAATGACACAAAATTTGGTGGAACAGTAAATAATGAAGAAGCCAGTCAACTGCCTCAGAGTAATGTATTCCCTAGCTAAATGCTTATAACCCACTGGAAGGTCTAACGTAGCTGGCAGCAAGACTAGAAGGTAACTACGTAGGAAGCTCCTGCTCTTTCAGAAAGCTGTGACAGTAAACTTGGAGACATCACGTGACCACTTCAATATGACATCTGAAAGCAATAAAAAAAAAAGCCAGGGAGGATTTCAAGTAAGAAAAAGGGAACATATCAAGGGCTGTGCTAGAGATGGTGTGGTCCAGTTCACCTGACTGGATGTTAAAATCACAGCTTTCTGCTGCTCGTGTTGATCTGGCAGAGAAGCCCCATGGTTCTGAGTTTCTGGGATGCTCACCTCCCACCTCCATCCTTGCAGCCGTAGACGTGGCTGCCTGTCACTGTTCCTTCCTACCTCTCACTACAGCTGACTGAGCCATATCTTCCTGTTCGACTTGTCAGAAAACATTTCCTCTGCCATACCTCAATTTTCTTCACAACGAAAGCACAAGCACTTGCTCAGGTTCCTGTCTGGAAATTCCCACTTCTATACATACAAGATAGAGGGGAGAAAAAAAAGTAACCATCTATCAGCATTCTGCCCAGGCCCTGTCCAAATAAGATGATCCTGAAATGCCAGCATACTCCCAGGGAGCAGTGCAGAAAATCAAGAAGTTATCTGGTGCCATACACAGCCTGGGAAGCAGCTGGTCTGCACAGTGAGTGAATATGAACATAGAACTATAAAAAAGAGTTCAAAAGAAAGACATAAAAATGGCCTGAGCAGGAAACCAACCTTTTAAATGTGGGGATTAAAGAACCTGGCCAGTTTAACAGAAGCTGTGAAGGCACGGCTACGTGACCAAACTTGCATACAGAAATGTTTGCAGGGAAGGGATCTTTTTCCACCTCGCTAACAGAGCTGTACCCAGTCCAGCAGAATACAATTGAAAGTCAGAGAATTTCAGACTTGCAGCAAAAAAAAAATAAAATTGAGAGATGTGAGGCAATTTAACATTTTAACAGCTTTACCAAGCGAGCTAGTAGGCTTGTTGTGCTTGTATCTTATACTGTTTTTTCAGTCTCTCTCTGAGATTCATTTGTTTCATCATGTCGATTCCCATGGTATGTGCATATACATAGATGTTTCTGTTTCTTTTCTGGATCAAGGTTCGTTCCACCACCTCAGAAGTTTGATAATATCGACAGCTGTACATTAACAGTATTCAAATGAATTCTGAAGTCTCCTGCTTCATGACCTGAAATGATTAGAAATAAAGAAATTTCCTACCTATGCTGTTTCCTAAGTTTCCCTCACTGTAATTTTTAGCTTCTTCTGAAGTGCTGACAGTTGTCCAGCAAAGGGATATTGACATGAGCCAGAAGAGCATTTTACCTAGACATGGTCCGTTTTTACCCCTTCAGAAACAAAACAATCCATTTTTCTATGCTGAGAATTATCCCTTTTTGACCCCCTCCAGCTCTTCCCCATGTGCTTGGTCCCAAGATCCAGACCTTAATGGACTGCAGAAAAGGAGGAGATGGTCATTGATGCCATGCCATGATATCATGACTAATGCTTATGTGTATTATTGACATCACCATCCCTGTGGCTTGATGCCCCCTCATCATCTCATCTACTATTTTCCTTCAGTGTGTGACAGAGAGATGCTCATACACGCTAGTCCAAAACCTCTAGGAACCCACAGAAATTCAGGAGTGTTCTTGAGTAGCTCGTGAATCACTGCCTTTTGGATCTCAGTTCAACCTGTGGACCCTCGTAAGTTACTGAGTCTTTGTGATGTTCTTATAGTATTCCTTATTTGTCAGAAGATACTTTGCCTTAGATTTGTCCCTTTATAATACCACAATATTTCTTCTCCAATAAAATGGTCCCCAAGAAAAGGCTTCGTTGTGAATACTCTCAGTTCCCTTCCATCCTCCAGTTTGCGGCCCCCAAGGAAGTTTGTGAACTGTGGTTGTGCATTTCTTACCAGGATGCTGTGTCTCTCTAATCTTAACAGAGCACCATTCAAATGTTCTAGACTGTTCTCTGCCATGGTGAGCATTAAATCCAAGATTTTCACCAAAGCTGAGCAGAATTCGAAATGGAGCGGTGCTTTATTTTTCAAATTTCACATGGTTCCTTGTTCCTCAGCATCTATTTCTACCTAGGCCTGTTTCTCTGAGGGATACAGGAATTCTGCCTTGATTTCTATCCTAACACAGCAAAGACATTTTCTGTGAAAATGCACTAGAATAAATTCTTTAAAAGATATTTCTCCTCAGAATCTGTTTTCCAAACACACCTGTTAATAAAGTAATAAAGTTCTATTCTTCCCATCTTACACTAAAAATGATTTTTTCATAATCAAGGAGTTCTCAGCAAGCTAGCACATTCACTTCAGTTTAAGTATATCCTTATGAGCCTTTCCAAATGGAGACAGATGCAAATACATAGTTATTAACACTGATGAAGTGCTGTGAAAAGTGTGATCTAGCCCTCTGTATGCCACCTCTGATCATATATGTCTTGACTCTAATATGCCATGATTTTTTATTATAATTTATACCCTCTTTACAGGTAGAATGCTCAGCAGGATTCCTCTTTATAAAAACTAGAACCTGCCAGCTGTTTCAATGAAGTTAATTGTATCAGAGACACTGCAGTTATTTTTTATAATAAGTGAGCAGGAAAACCATATTAACAGAACACTTGCTATTGGACAAGGGCTCTGAGGACAGCTGGAGCCTCCTTCAAGTTTTAATAACAAAAAATGAACATACTTCAGAAATCACAAAGCTGTTTTTAAGTAAAAGTGAACTAGGTTTCATTTTTTATCTCCCAGCACCTTGCTTTAGTTGAAACTGCTCCTGTAACTTCTGAATATACAATTATTCTCTTTTTCTTACTTTTGTTGCTCGTTTTAATGAATGATTAAATCCAAAAAATCATTGTACGTCCTTCAGATAGAGATCCAAAAAGCTTATCTGAATGAAAGTTTTGAACTCCAGAGGTTCCCCTGAAACAAGCAATTTATTTATTGTTGCTGTTGTGCATAGAAAGAATATCAACAAGTTGATCCCTCGCTTAATCCAGCATAAATTCTATTGTCTCTTAATATTATATGATTCAAAAAAAAACCACCCCGAAAATAGTAAAGCATCTGGGGTATGTTTTATTTGAGATGGACTATATGGAATTTCATTCTTTATAGACACAGAATCAGAAGAGTAAATAAATACAGTAAGAAAACTCTATTAGATACTGATAATATACATTAAATGCGTACTCTACCTCAGTAACAGTGTTTTTGTATTGTGCCATAAAAACGATAATAGTTTCATGAACTACAAGCCAGGCCATAGTAAAAAATACTAGTAAAATTAACAAAAAATATGCAGTCTCTAAATACATTGCTGTTACACAAGTTATTTTTACTTAAAGAGCAATGATACAAGGAGAAACACAGAGAGTCATCAGGGAAAAAGAATGGGGACAATTCCTACGTTTACCAGTATCAAACGGAAGTGTGGCCTCAAATGAAAGTGTGATTTATCTCCTGACAAGTGTTTCAAAAAAGGATAAAGCACAAGAAATAAGAAATAAGAAGAAAGAAAACACAAAGTACTACTGAAATAAATTTTAAATGTATGAACTCTATAGATGAAAAAATTGTGCAATAATAAGACTACTGTAACCTCAGAATGATTCATTTTTTTTATAGGAAACTATCCGGAAAAGCTGACTTTTCTGACAACAAACCAATTTTGTCAGTAACTTTGAAAAGATGAGCTTTTCACTCCGTCTGTAGAGGATATGAGTTCTGAGGTTGGGTTTGACTACTCTGAGAGCCAAAGCAGCAAATTAACAACAGCCACACAACCACTGTGTGACAGAATTTTCATATTTTGCAACTCTGTTAAATGCTTGCACTTCTATAGATTATGACTGCCATTGGAACTGATGTTTAAATTCTTTCCAGCACACATGCATCTGATCTTATTCATGCAGAGATTATGGACAAATCACATTTACAAGCTTTTTTGACCAAGATGTTACCTATAAATTCAGGTAAAAGCAGGAAAAATCCCTAAGCAGTAAAATGTCAGCTTGTTTCCAATAAAAGTAATTGCTTACAAGCAACTCCAAAGGTAAGTAAACTATTTATCAAGTTCAGTTTAGCCATGTGTATCTCCAACTCAAAACTTCAACGTAGCCAGGTACAATATAGAAGTACAACATTAAAGTACAGCATAGAAAACCATTCATCATCAGTGTGACCTCAAAGCATTAGTGGCATAGACATATTTGGGTAGCTGTTAATGAAGTGTTGAGATTTCTTTTAGTGCTGGATCATTGATTTAAACTATAGGGGAAATGATATTTTACTATATTCCTAAGGAACACAAAAACTTCTTTTAAAAGGTTTTTTCCATGCATCACTCTATGATTTAAAGCTTCCTCACCAGCAAGCATTATACAGGAAAAAAAAGAATTTCTTATTCTTATGAATGTTCCAACAATATCTGCCTGTACTGCTTTTCTAATCATGTCCTTTCTAGCTCATTAGTGCACTTGACATAAAGGTGACCCTGTAAAAAATATAATGATATTGATGAGGTCACATTTTCACAGACCTTATCTATTACTAAAATGAATTTTAAAAATTTTATAAACTGATCAAATCTCTCTGTGGACATTCTTAAGCTAGTTTTTAATTCAGGGAGCTATAGCTTATACATTCTTACTCTAAAAAGCTGAAGTGGTCAAAATGGAGTTGTCAGTAAATTGCTTGAATTCACTCAGCTGGGCCAAATGGACTTGAATAACAAGGCAAAACTTTTTCAGTTCAAGGTAAAGCCAGATGGCTCACTTAAAACTGGTGGTGAAAAGTAAGCCTACTGATATAGTCCTGCTGTGTGAACTGGGAGTTGGTATACAGTGATATGAAAAAAGTCATTCCACCCTTTCCTTTCCTATGCAAATCCTGCAATTCAATCTTCCAGGCAATTCTTGAGCTGGAGACCATTGGGACCATGGTACCTAGTAAGCCTGAACAAGTCTGTTCTCTTGAATTTGTCTAGACTTTTTATATGTATTTATACATCTGACAGCACAACATCTTGTGGAAATGAATCTCAATTTAATATTTAATAATTTAATATTTCACTAGTTATACTGCCAATTTATTTTAAGCATACTCACCAACAATTTCAGTCAGTGATCTCTTTCGGTTTCTTTTTTCACTGTCATAATTTCTGAATAAATTATTTCTCCATCCTTATATAAATTTCCATTTCATTGATATTTGGGTATTTTTTCTCCAACTTCAACACTCTCTGTCTACTCAGTTTCTGTATAGAAGTTTTTCCATGCTTCTGGTGAATTTTGATGCCTCTCTCTACACTGTTTCTATCTGTACTCTAACCCTTTGAGATATGATGCATGGAGATAAGAGAGATACCGAGGTGTTGGAGTGAGTGCAGAAGAGGGCAACAAAGCTGCTGAAGGGCCTGGAGAACAGACCTTATGAGGAGTGATTGAGGGAGCTGGGTCTGTTCAGTTTGACGAAGAGGAGGCTGAGGGGGGACCTCTAGAATTACTTGAAAGGACATTGTAGAAAGGTTGGTGCTGGTCTCTTCTCACAGGTAATTAGGGACAGAACCAGGGGGAATGGTTGCAAGTTGCAACAGGGCAAGTTTAGGCTGGAAATTAGGAAGAAATTCTTCATGGAAAGATTGATCAGAAACTGGAATAGACTGTCTAGGGAGGTGGTTGAGTCGCCATCCCTGGATGTGTTCAAGTGTCGTTTAGATGTGGTGTTGGGTGATATGGTTTAGGGGTGAGCTTGTAGCGTAGGGTTAATGGTTGGACTCGATGACCCCAAGGGTCTTTTCCAACCTGAATTGTTCTGTGACTCTATGATTCTATGAACTGTGAGTAGCGCTAAAGCAGTAAGGACCCACTGGATGTATGCCGCCTCATTATGTTGCTTTCTGATTCATTCTGTTCTTTTCCAAACAATACTTAAAATCCTGTTTAGCTTTTTTAGCAACCTATTTTGGTGTTAGATAACTCTGAAAGTAACAGAAAGAGGTAAAGGAGGGAAAAAATCATTCAGACAAAGCCCTCCTCAAGCCTGTTTCACTGCAATAATGGGTTGTGATGAGAAGTCCCTGCCAAAAAGCTAAGGGAACAATGAAGATTATTCATTTAACAGAACATATGTATAGCTAATACTTGTTATGATATGCAATTTGCAGATGATTGAAAAAGGCTTCCAACTGTAATAACCCAGAAAGTGCTTTAAATGGCGAAGTTAATTTTTTGCCTCTCCTGCTTAGATTAAGCAGCACTGCACTCAGATATGAGAATAAAGGGTGGAGACGGAAAGAAATGAGGATTTATTTTGAACTTAGAAGGTGTAAATATAATTTAGAAGAGATCACCAGAAAGGGCATGCCTATGGGGATCCTATATTCCAAATTCTTTTTAACTGCACGAAGGGCTGGGGTCTGATGGGGTTAACTGCTGGGAGGAGAGAAAAAAGAGCAGTATTCTCCCAGATTTTTAATGAAATTGAATAAAATGTTACTGAAAGAGAATGTTTTGCTTTATGCAACCTTTTCCCAGATTTTTAATAAAATATGTGACCTAAAGTTCTACCTAATAAATGCTGTCCTTTTTATCATTCAGCCTGCTCAGTGATGTTGCAGTTTATGGAGTGGAATGAAGATGTCAGATTGTGGGTGAATTACTGCCTCAGAAATAGAGATTTCAGAGACAGCAATGTGGATTTGTGTCTTGGCTGGACTTGTGAGAAATAGGGGTTTATGCATGCCTCATGTCAAACTGCAAAGACCTGTGTGGTCACATACTTCATGGTGCTGGATTTTAGGATAAACCTTCCTCTTGCATTTACAGACCAACAATCTTTCTGCAAACCCACAGAGCATCACATTTCCCTCTGCTCTGAAAGCCATTCACAGACTGTCACCTCATACACAGATTTCCATTCACAAGAGATCTGCAATATTCAGTGTTGTTAAATCTTCAGGCAAACACTATTTTCCACCTCTTTCCACATGTTGCCTCATTTCTGGGATGAGTAGTCTTTAAACATTCACCAGTCCTGCCTTTCTCAAAGCTCCCTTTTGCTAGGATACACATAGGGTACCCTGTGTCAGGGTATTAACAACTGTTCTTACCTTGGATGCCTGATCTTATTTATGTTAGCACTGTTTCATCTGTCTGTATTCATCCAAAGGTATAATATGTTTAGGCCAATAAAGACTATTACAATGTGTATGTGCATATGTGAGTATGTCATCCTAGTTCTCTTTACTCAGAAGAGTAAATCAGATACTTAATCCCACTCAGAAATGGAAGTTTAAAATATGTCAAAATGAACCACACCCTGAAAGAGTCTGCTCATTTCAAGTAACTCTACAGGGAGCCCAGAGTCACTAGCTCAGGCTTCCACAAATCGAATGAAAAGAATCCCATCCCTTCATCTCTTTTCTCATGGGTAAACATCCAAAAACAGGAGCTATGATTTTTTCACTGTATGTGTGCATAATGAACAAATACAGGCAGCTCAGCAATTCACTATGTGTGTGCACATGAACAAATACAGGCGGCACAGTAATATATATGTATATAAAAGGCAGAATTCTATCCTGGTTTTAGATGATTACTTTTTTCTTATAGTCTTAATAGTTTCCATTCATAAATTTCTGCAGTGTGTAGTTTAAACCAAAGGGTCCAATTCCATTCTACGTGCTCTCATAACCAAAACTGCAAGATACTTAACTAATAGAAATATATTTCTTGTAAACTGTTATATGCTATGGTTCAAAGCCACTCACACTCCTTGTCACAGCTGCAATCATTGTAATTACATTGTTAGTGCATTACTTGGTTTCAATCTGTAGCACAGTGTTTGCTCTCAATAGATGTCATATGGTTGAAAGGCACCATTTACTATGAGTCACCCTTTATTGATGTAATCATTCTTACTTTATGAACACAGATAATTAATATTAAGCTTGTCTGTATTCAGCATGGGCAATTTCACTTCCCCAGAATATTTTTTTTGAGCAGAAACATCTTTCTGAAACAGTCATTTAAAATCTTTCTTTTCTACATTTTACACAGTACCATTCTGTTTTACTGTCTCAGCCGAGGCAAGGAAAAATAAAAAGTTCTTACTTGCTTTTATCTGTTCTTACGGAAAAGCTTTTGGTCTTTATTGTGACCAGGATCAACATCATCCTGTTTGACTACTAAATGACCATGAAAATCCTTATCTTTAAACCCACAATTATATTGTATTTTTGTGAATGTTCCCTTCATTCTTAGTGCAAAATCAGAGCTCACATAGCTACAGTTCTTTTAGTGTCAGGGACTACATCTAGACCTTAAAATACCCTGTAATCTGCCCACCGGAAAGAACATCTCCTCCTCACTGTCAAAAACCAAAACTATCTTCATGATAGAAGAGATCTGTTAGCATGAGGGTCTTATCAGTAGCTTAGGACTTGGAAGCTTGTGTCCTGCATTGTTCCAAAATGGCCTGAATAAATTTCAAGCATGGTTCAAAAAAACACAAGTGTCTCAAGGCTCTGTGGACACAGTTTCTCAAGGGAAGAACATTGTACTTTTCATCCGTTCCATAAAGCACTTACATAATTTTGGAAACTCCCAAAATAGTAACAAAAACATATGTAATAAAATATAATGGATAGATAAATTTAGGTTACGCAAGGAATAAAAATGTGTCTTCATTTTTAATAACTGTCAGCCATTTTGCTGTGAGTTTGGGTTTAGATTTTGATGTTTGGACTCAATTCTGTTATAATAATTGTGGTAAAGTGAAAGAGGCAGGAGACTGAGTTTTCAAAGCTAGCTGGTTCTTTCTTTTTGGCAAACAGTCTATTTCATTTTTTTATTGCTACAAAAGAAGCAAAAAAATAATGGAAAAAGAGTAGAATAACATTCTACAACAATCATAATCCACACAGACAAAAATGAGAAAAGAAATCTCCCTAGATCATATTTACCTCCCATTTTCCTTTGTTCAGTTCTGCTAAGACACAACTGCAGAAAATCCTTTAATTTGATAACTATAAAGTACTTGCAGCTAGTTTTTAATTTGGTTTTTTTTTTGTCCGTTCAAAATTAGTATTAACATTTTATCCTCTTCAAATTAATAAAGTAATATTCATCCCTGGTGACTCACGCTTAAATCCAATGCTGTGACAACAGGTGAAGTCATCACAGTATATGAGACACTGTATTTCCTCCTACATCTTCTCTATTCCATAGGCTTAATTTAATTTGCAATGTCTCCTGATTTCCCATGGTCTCTTTTCTGTCCTCCTTCCCTATCTGGCAACCTGCCATTAAATCATCTTTTCTTTCTATACATCCTTCCTAAAATGCATGTTTTCCTCCCTAGACATCCAGCTAGATACAAATTATCTTGTCTGCACTTCAAATTCTCACATTACTGCCACTGAGCCCTTGCTATACCCCGTGGCATTGGCCACGATACCAATCCCATTTGCCCATCAGTTAAATTTGAAATGCCAGGCCGTTGAACTCAATGTGTACCTCTTTAGTTCTTTCCTCTGCCAGCCTCCCAGCTTTCAGATCCTTCTATTCTCCTTTTCAGAATTAACTGGCTACTCCTTTCCTATTTCCTCATGTTTCCCTTTATGTCGTCTTCTGCACAACACTTCGCCAGTTACACTCCGACCAAAGTCCTTGACTCAGGCTTTCCTTTGTTTTGCACTAAGTAGATTGGCTTCCTCTTGGTCTTTTTGCAGTCATCCTTCAATCACCTACCTCCATCCACCACCCAGGGGTCTACACCACACCATGAAAAGCTGGAAACACAAGATATCCACAAATAGAAGGATCATTGCTAAACTGGGAGTGAAATGTGTTGATTTTGAACTAATGCCTGGAGAAAGAAGGCAGGAAGGCAGGAAGGAAGGAAGGAAGGGAAATGAACACATTGATGCCATGCCTGTTAAAACATTTGCTTCTATTACTTTTTTGTTATTACATTTTTCCCCCATATAAATATTCTTATTATGTTTGTTTTGGCTTTGAACAAATTCATGTATTTTTAAATTTCTGTACTGGACTTGTAAATATTCTTATTATGTTTGTTTTGGTTTTGAACAAGTTCATGTATTTTTAAATTTCTGTACTGGACTTCAAAGACAGATCAGGCCAAATAGTATTCCTAGCCATGACCACTGAATACCTTTAAAATAACACTAAAGCAAAATTTTCCTCTTCTCCTGCAATTCTATCTGGGATCTTCAGGATACACTGAAGATAATATATTCATTCCTCAAAGTGCTGATGTTTCTCTATAACTGCAGTACATTTGTAACATCTGTCCTGCCATCTGTGACTGCAAAGTAGTTCAGCCTCTGTGTCCGTTTTGCATATGCAGATTGATTTCTGAAGATATATTCTGTTGAGTCAAATACAGTACAATAATTTCAAGGAATTGTCTCTTGAAGTGTTGCCAGCCCATGTAAAAAAAAAATCCTTAATAAAGATTAGTTAATTATCTTGCATGCAAACAAAAATATGAAGATATTGAATTAATCTCCTATACTTGATTGCACAAATTAACACCCAATAAGAATAGAGGCAATCAGTCAAGTTTAAAATATGCTTCAGCATCTCCAAGGTATTTCTTCCTAAGAGATAAAACAAGGCTGAGTAGTAGTTTGCCAAAGTAAGTTGAAGACCAAAGGGATGGTTAGTGTTAAATGGAAGAAATGCTTGCCAAAGACTCGACTGCCCAAAGGAAAATCTTGACACAATTTAAGAACAAAGTAAAATTCAGAATGTTCAAAGTTGGAACACATCATTTTGCAATGGGAAACTGATGACGGGTTAAAATGAAAGCATTTAAAAATGTGTAATTAATAATAATCATGAATTTCCATTAATAATAAAGCACTTTGTTCTGCGAATAATGTAGGTTCGTTTAATGAAAACTATAAATTATCCTTAATCACCCATTTTTTGTCTCTATGAATTCATAACATTAGCAAGTCTTCGCCCTGATTTTAGAGTGAAGGCTTGTTCGAATAGGAACATCAGCCATATCTAGCCCAACACTAAAACACAGGAAAAATAAATCTGTGGGATATAACCACTTTGAAAAGTGATTTCCACAAATACATGTCTAAAGTACTCTCCCAGGGATTTTAAAGCCATTTATTGTGATCTCTAATTGTAAGATTAAACTCAGCTTTCAGAATAGAATATTTTTAACTTCTGCTTTTCTAAGAAGAAAAAGAGTAACCTAATGTAATTTAAGTGGGTGTAACTCCACTGATTTACACCATATTTTAATCTGGCAAATCGAAGCTTTTGTCTACTCTCTTGCTCCCCTGCAGCAGTCAAGGATTTATACATGTGAAATACAGAATGTTCAATTTAGCAAAATTGCCTTTTCAAAACTATAGAGTCAAATGTTTAACTAGAAGTATTTGGGGAACAGATGGACTATTTAATTGTTGATTTTTACAAAAGTCCTTAAAACAAATAAACAGTCTATTTGAATGCAGTTTTGCTTGAAATATTCTCAAGGGTATAACTGTTAATGTATGACTAAATGTGACTACAACTACATTTTTACTGCTTAGGCAAACTTAAAAGCAATCAAAGGAAAGTGTAAATATCACTGCATTTAACATGGTTTCTTTATGTTACAAGTGGTAAAAGAACACAAATTTTTATGTCTTATTATTTCTGATTGGTATACATGTTTCTTGTGTGAAACACTCTGGGCTCTAGAGGACTGTAAAGTCTCCCATGTTCCCTACTGTACTAAGAAAACATAGAAGAGCACAGAAACATAGAGGAAAATATCTGTACAACATTGCAAAGGCTGTTTTTCTTGAAGGTACCAAGGGCTACTGTAATGTAGCTCTGAATATCAACTGTAAGACTAAAATAGAGCACTGCATCTAACCAGACCCAAGGTAGATGTCATTGTGAGATGTTTTCATCTGTGTCATGGGTATAAATTAGGCTAGAAGTAAACTTGGAGTAAGTCATGAGGGGCAATACTAGATCTTTGTATCATGTTCACAAAACATGTCCTCCAGGGACTGCAATATGCTTGTAAGAATCTTTGAACATATTTTGCACTCCCCTCACCTCCTCACCCCTGCACAGTCAATTTAGGTGAAGTAAAACAAAATGAGATTTAGCCTGAATGGGGAAGGAGACCACTTTATTTGCATAAAAACTGCTAGATCCCTCAGCCAAAGAGATCAGATTTGTATAAATAACTTTTTTACAGCACAACTCAGAGTGAACCACAACATTTTGACAGGATGTATTTTTAGTGTGAGTTAGGGTAAGACATGTCATTTAGCTGTAGGTGAGTTACCTCACTTGTATTCTCAGCTCTGTTGCCTCTCTCAGAGGCAGCTGCTCACTTCCTAGCTCAGTGAAGAAGCAATGCCAGGTCTCTGTTTCTGAAAGCAATGGGATTACACATGTTCAATACTTTTTTCCTTTTTTTAGGATTTTTTTTTATTCAAACAATTTTTAAAAACAACAGTTTTATCAAGAAAAGATCATTCTGTCCAGGAAGCCATTCTCAGAGATATAAACATGCTCAGCTGAAACAAACATTATGATCTCTTTCTTTCTAGGCTTATTTATGAAATTTATGCAACACCTCAAAGTCATTTTTTAGAAGAATGTTATTAAGACTATGTCTAGTTTTATCTGCCGCTAAAGAAAATGTGCAAATTATTCTAAATGGATTGATGTATAGTCCATAGAGTTACTGAAACAGAGGAAGACATTAAAAAAAACCCAAAACATTGCAAGCAGTCTTTGAAGCAAAGCAACCTAAAGCATCTGACATTATTCCACTGTCTACAACTGCTTGAAACAAATTAAGCAGCTTTCAGATCCCAAAGTTCCAGAACAGCTTTATCCTGATTACGGCTGTATCTATATTGTCTTCAGTACTTCTGAGTTGGGGAGAACATAACTCAGGATCATCAACTCTTTATTCCACGTGTTTTCATCCCCCATCACAATAACATTTCATCAGACCTGTCTCTCCCATGGACAACCTCAATGGAGCATGTCCTAAAATGAGTGTCTTATTAAGGTCAGCTTCTCACAAAACACAATGAATGTGTTGTATGAACCTCCCTTGACATAGCTTTGAATTATTCCCACAGGTCCTACCACTGAATACCAGGGAGATCAACATCTCCCTCTTCATTTTCCATCCTCAGGAAGCTGTAGAAAGCAATGAGGACATCCCTCACCCTCCTTTTTTCCAAACTAGACAAACCCGAAGTCCTCAGCTGCTCCTCATCAGACATGCCTTCTTCATTCTGCCTTTTTGTATTTCCTTCCTGAACACTCTACCTTAAGAAGATGCCAGATGAAGCTGATCTCCCAAACACTTGACGCAGGCTAGAACGAGGTCCTTCAATGGCACTCATTTCTTTCTCTTGAAGATGATAGGGATAGGATGATAGGGATAGGAAAGGCTATCTTTCTCTTAGGGTTCCTCTGTAACTAACATAATAAACCAACCATATCTACAATACAACCTGTACAACCTATTTTGTACATCAATATTAACAGAATTAAGATGTCTTAAATTGCCTGTTTATCTCCATTGAGAGTTTAAAGTCTACACAACCTATCTGCCAAAGCCTGCGATTTAAGTCTTTCTTAGGTCCCTGCTTCTAGGCTGCCTAGTTCAGCTGCTTTTAATCCTTAGTGGACAGCTAACAACGTCCAGTGATAAGACCATTTACACACCCCACAAGGCTGCACCAGTGAGATGCTCCATTGACTCTACATGGGAAACAGTCACTCACTAGTTAGACTGCATATATGTACAAGAGTTCAAATTAGTATAAGCAGGAAAAGCCAGGTAGCCATCTTCAGTTTTTATAATTGTCCAGTCATTCCTCTTTCTTTAACATTGTAAGTGACAGTGACTAATTGCTCTTTACCTGAGACATTTCTGATCAGCAACTGTGGTAGTCTGTTAAATAACAGGTGTATATTTTATTCCTTTCATTAATATATGTCCCTGTTGTCAGACCTGTTGGTTTTCCTGCTTGCCTTTCTTTCCTGTACTTATGCTTGGTAGATTATCTTAAACAAAGGTGTTCAGTATCATTAATTTCTTTAATTAAAATTGTTGAGAGCTGGGTAAGAGTAAACTCAGCAGTGAAAGCGGGGGTGAACATAGAAGAGAGACCAATCTTGTTCTCCAAATAGAGTAAAAGTCACTCTCTGGGGGGAAAAAAAAAAAGAGAGAGAGAGAGAAATCTACCCAGGAATGAGTGATAAAATCTTCACTTCTGTTTCTCCAATTAGTGCTGAGGAAAATTTCTGTTTTCTGGAGACCACATTAACCTACCGACTCATTTTCCCTACCAGCCTCCACAGAAGCTCAGGTTAACACCAAAACAGCCTTGTTTACCAGTGTCCAACACAGGCTCTGAGAGGTGACTCAAATACAGCGTCACCAGTTCTGCTGCTGTTTGTAGTTTGGGCTAAGTCAATCCAGTGGAAGATGCTGCAGTTCCCCTTCCCTGCATTGTGTCAGGCTTCAGCCACTTTTCCTGCTCCCACCACTTCCACAAGTCCGATAGAAACTGGTTTATGTCTTATAGAACAATCGCTGCCTCCACCTGAGCCGCTGCTGGAGGCTTTCACACCGGCACTCAGGTACTCTGGGACTCAGCGTGTCTGTCCGAAAGAGCTCATGTTATTTCCCTTAGGTCTGGAACCAAAAGATAAGATGTGGTTTGCTACACCAGACTAACAAAGCATCCTCCTTGCAAGGCCATGCATTGCTACTTTTTAACATTCAAGCCACGATTTCTTCTCAGAAACCTTCCTTCCCAGGGAGCCCATGGGAAGGAGTCATAGATGAGCCAGCTAATGGCTAGGAGGCCCATAAGGTGGCAAGGTCCTGATGCCAGCTCTGGCCATCCTTTTGTTATAAAATGGGGAGGTTAGCTGAATGCAGAAGGGGGCTGGGAAGCATGAGGAAGAGAGATCTATATCTGTAACAGCAGGCTTACACGAGCTTTTGTACATTGCCCTGTTATCCAGCCAGATGTGGGCTGCTTTACTCCAGCACCTCATTAATAACATGAAATCACTTTAACGCTGCATTTTCTGAGTACAGACCTTT
This sequence comes from Apaloderma vittatum, assembly GCF_000703405.1. Lineage (NCBI taxonomy): Eukaryota > Metazoa > Chordata > Aves > Trogoniformes > Trogonidae > Apaloderma > Apaloderma vittatum. The sequence goes on from NW_009727750.1 coordinate 23,972, forward strand.
GCTCAGAGTGTGAACTAGATTTTCAGCTGATGCACGTATTTTATTCAGCACTAGATGAAAATTCAGAATTCTAATACAATAGGGAGAAAATGCTGTAATTTATGTAACCAGTCAAAAGCTGTTGAAGAGTATAGTAATGGTTCAGTCAAGGAAAGAAAAATAATTAACAATGTGGCCTCAGCATATCAGGGAAGATTAGTAAAGAATTCATAAGACAGAAGGTAATTCAGCAGCTTAGGTATAACTTCCCACAATTTTGAAAGGGATGCATGTAAACAACTAATCCTAGACACTCTTCAAGAACTTTCCTGTACTGAACAAGAATGTCAAACACATCAACTCAATAATTAAAATACATAGCTTGCTAACTGGCTTGAATTTTTATTCTTTTCCACACCCTACAGTAACAAAGCAGAGCTCTCAGCAGCACAGAGGTTTTGAGATCACCTCAGTCTCTGCAAGCTCCCTATTAGCAATGCTGCCTTCTGAAAAGACAGCAATGGGACAGCAATGAAGAACCATGAAAACTGCACTGTGATGCCTATGTCCTCCATGTCAGATCACTGCAGTGAACTACTAATGTGAACATATTTTGTTTTTTTCACCATAGTAGCAAGAAAATACCTCTCTCTTGAGAAAATCTGAAATTTTATACAGCAGTGAGGCATAGGACAAGTATACTATGGAGGAGATATGAGTAGGGTTCTGTGTAAGCCTGTAGGTATGAGTGCAGATCTTGTTCTTTTTTTTCTTTCAGTCCCCGCTCCCCCATCCCACTAAATTGAGTATTTCAGTATGGAAGCATTAAAGTTTCCAAGAGCACTCTAACAGTTTTGCATAGATTTTGCTGAGAACAAGCTTTAAGATTCTTGCCCATGGCAAACTTAAATAGACGTAGTGGCAAAAATTGTAGTACTGTGTAAAGGCAATTTTAATTTAGTTGATTGGATTGACAGAACATTTTCCATTAGAAATCACTGATATTCATCTTTAAAAATCAGCACAATTAAATTATTACCTAGGAAGCTGGTGTCGAACATTCATGCACAAAACAGCAGCCACCCACCACAACTTCATGAGCTTGTGTAATAGCCCAGAACACAAGTGCGTTACTCCTGCTGTACACAGTAGAGAAGAGGCTGAATTGCTGCCAGAAATGGCTGTGAATTCCCAGAAGGATTCTGAGTAAGAAAAGAGCCACTAAGTGAACAAGGAGAAATCTCTCAATGCTGTATTATTTCTTAGCGTGCTGCGCAGTAACAACGAAACATCACATACAGGGAGATGTTCAGATGTACTGAAATTGATTCTAGCTATCCTCATCCAAAGATGTGACTGTTAGCTCATGATTAGTCTCGGCTGTATTGTCTCTCATTCATGAGAACTCTTCCTTCCTACATTCCATTTTCTTTTTCCTTTACTGTATTTGCTGTGTTTATGATTCTATCACTTCCTCTCAATTTTCAGTTCTTTCCTTGCAGGGAAGAGGACAGGTTTTCTTTTTGTCCTTCTGTTTCTGTCTCCTCAGTATGATCTTTATGAGCTGCTGCACTTGCCTCTTCATTTTATTCAGTGACATTAGTTTCACTTGCTGATTTGGTTCTTCTCCTGCATAATCCCTTTTCTGACACAGCAATGTCTATCTGTCCTTTGCTGAAATGAGTTTCTGTTTAATTTGCTCTCTGAAAAAATGTCTCTGAACTGTCTGAAATCATGAGTAGATATTCTTCTAACTGCTTAAGATGCTGCTTATCAAGACATCTTTTCTCAAGTAAAACCAGCCCAATCTAATCCTCCTTGTTTCCCTTTTTTCTAGCTTCTGCTTTATCCCATCAAGTATCAGATGTCCTGTAAATATACGCAAATTTTACTTTTTCTTTGTTGGTATTGAAACACTTTAATATGTATCCAATTTATCTAACTAAGGTCTTTTTTTTGTGCAAATGGTCAAAAGTAATCTTAATTTTTAATTCCCAGTGAGTTCAATAGCTCCTACTTAGAAAGAAAAACTAAAAAATACTTCACCTAACAAACAACTCTCTGATAAACCTTAACAAATTTCTCTCTAAATGCAACTAGGAGAAAAAGAAGGAGGAAGGAAATTGCCCCCACTGCGTTTTATAGGAGGCTGACAAATTTCACTGCTTTGATGCTAAGAAATGTTTGCATTTTTAGGCTAAATTATGCCTAGGCAAATAGCAGTATTCTTTGCCAGGGCAAAATTCCCACTCATTTATTAACTGCTTGTTACAATGGTTATGTGTGGATTCTTCTGATAGATCTCACTTTCCAATGAATTTAAATAAACAAAACAACCTGATCCTCTTGGAAATGCTAATTTCATATTATCTTAGTTATTCAGTTGTTCTGTGAGAATCAGTGAAGTACAACATTTAAAATACCCAGGTGCACAGATGATTAAGCTCTATAATGAGATCTCTAAAAGAACAGAATAAGATATCAAACTAGAAAGGAGGCCAAGGGAGTAAAATGACTCAAAGCCCAGATGCATTATAAGAATATCCAGTCTCTGGTAACACAGATAGATTAAAATAGATAGCACAAAGCTAAAAAAAAAGAAGGAAAGAAGCTGGGATACTGATTTAATCTTTCCATGCACACATTAGATGGCATAGGAAGAAACCCATTCTGCAGAAGGTGAGCCTATATTTGTCTCCAGGGTTTTCCTCCTCCTCCTGTTGATACATATAACAGAGGCCTCCAAAATTAAGGGCTGAAGGACCTCTGAAAGAGCATCTCTTTCGATAGATTTACTTCAAACATTATGTTGCTGATGAAGCCACACACTTCACTTGTAAGAGAAAAGTAGCAAGATACAAGACCCACTTATTTAACAAAGTTTGATAATAAATGTGGCAGTGGTTTAACAAGACTTGATGGGAAAGCACACGACTACTTACTGCATAGAAAAAAAAGTCAGGCAAAACTGTCTTAGAGTCATATTTACATACCGACTACAGATGTAAGGTTTTTTTCACATTTGTCTTGTGCTGGACATTGACCAACACTGTGATTAGGTCGGTGCATTATTCAAATTGGCCCTGGGCTATTGTGTTGTTATCACCACTAGATGCATCCACTATAACCTCTACTGCTCCTTATCACTTGAGCAGGGTTATGGAAAATAAAGGTCATGTTGGGAGTAGATGGGAGGGAGCACACCACCATGCATTTAAAGGAAAGATTTGGAGGAAAGTCTCAGCATTCCCCAAGAAACAGGGGAAAAATGATTTTTCAGACCGCATGGCAAACCAAAAATGTCAGGAGTCCATCACAAGCGCTAACAGGATAGGAACATGAAGTGTGAGGGAATGATACACAAAATGGCATAAAGGAGAACACATTTGATCCCTGAATGACTGGAAGACTAACATTCAAGCAGACTGCTATGCTGACAGTGTTGAAAAGACTTTGATGAGGTGACAGTTTGCCTGAGTGAAATGCTAAAGTTAAACGATGCAAACATTTTCTTCTGCTATACAACTGCTTAGTTTGTGCCCACCTAGATCAGTCTGACATGTGGACTAGAGTTTATCACCTCATGGTTTGAGGGGAGGAGGAATATGATTCTTACTAAGCACTGTTTGCCTTTAACCTATGCAATGTTGGATTCTTTATTTAATTTTCTTCATATTTGAAGCTGATGTAAAAGTATTGATCTATGACTGCATAGGTTTCCATAAAGTTTACAAATTAGATCTTATTGCAAGTTCAAAAAATGACTGCTCTCTGTGTCAATAGGCAATACATGAAAAATTCTGCTCTGCCTAGACAAGACAGAGCACATGCAATTAAAAAATATCTGCACAATAGAGCCTTATTCTCTCAGAATAAGTAAGGCACCATTATTTACATTGAATAACAATTGACACTGAGCAGTCAGCTAGACTGAATTAGATTGTAACTTAAAATAAGTAGCTATAAAGCAAGGTGTAAAATAAATAAAATAAAATAAAATAAAATAAATAAACAAAAAGATAAAAACTACCACACTGATCAAATATCTTCTCCTGGAGGAGGGAAACCAGTCGTTCTGCTATTGCCATCAAGACATTTCAAACATAATTGCCTGCAGATGTTAGTTTAAGTCTTTTCAGAAAGTACTGTGTATGTAAAAGAAACCAAAACCAATGTATGTAATGGGCTTGTGTCAAGGAAAGACATTGATTTTAATTGCATTTTAAAGTGTTTAATTATTCCAGATGAATGTTTGTCACAAGCACAGAGATATAAAGTCCGAAATAACATTGTTTTAAAAAATCAATCTATGTACAAAACTTTTAATTACTTAGAGGTTGACTTTGGTGGATTTTATTTTTTGTCTTTTGTTTCATCTGTTTAATTTGTATTAGTTTTCCAAGAGCAATCCACGCACAATTCACTCAGAATCCAGGAACTTGCATCCTTGACTCACAGAGTAGTTTCGTCTTCTCTTCTTAACAGTGTTTTGACCATATTCCACATTTTTGCAACTCCACATTTACTTACAGCTCAGTTCATACTTTGCTTTATAGTATGAACAATTACTTCTGCCTTTCACTGGTATAATGAGATTTCAAGGCACCAGAGATGGGATTTGGTGTTTGGTGATGGATTAACTCTACCTTCAGGCAAAAACAGTAAGAATTTTACAACCAATTTTCATGGGAGTAAAATTAGGCTGACACCACAGGCTAGGGAATATGTTACCAGTCTGATGAGTTCACTTGTTTATACCAGTACAGTTTTCACATATAAGTTTTGTTTCATACCTACAAATACTACAAAAATAAGGTGAAGTGACCAGAAATTCACAACTGGGGCAGAAACAAACTGTGAATGCAATGATAGAGTCTTGAGCTTTGACCGTATTACGTCCTTTAGTGAAGGAAAACCAGAGGTTGAAACGGTATTTACACATGCTGAGAGTTTTATTCAGGGATAATATTAGTAGATGGTTATCATGGAGGTTGTGTCATTGTTTTTGTATTGTTGGACATTTTTAAAACACTGTACAGAAAAGACCATGAATCATACCACTTTTTTCAAGCTTTGTCCCTTGTTTAATCTTCCTCCTGAAAGTACATCCGTCTGAACATCCCTTGACAAATCTGCCATCTCATCTCCTCCCCTTCATTGAAAGCAAATGATCACCCAAAGACACTGAGCTGTTGAAGATAGTCTTCTAAAGAGCAAAGATCATAGGTCATATAAAAGGTTGTGAAGACACAGAGAAAGAGTCAAGTCTATGTTCATTTACATAGTGAGAGTATATGTCAGCCTTTTCACATAGACTATTTGCCTTCATTGGTATTGACAACGATTCTCCCCTTCTTAATAGAGCCTGCAGCAACTATATCCCTCAGATATCTCATGAGCTTACAGAAACCTTAAAAATACTTTATTATCTGCATAATATTTGGGCCAATTAACAAGGCAGCTCTCTGAGTTTAATACCTCTTTAATTGAATGCTACTGCTGTGTCTCGAGGGTGGTAAAACCCTTGAGATTGCAAATACAATAATTATTAGCATTCAGTTTTGATTCATTGAACCCAAAGGATGGAATTTAACACTGATTAAGGCTTCAAACAAATGCTGGAAAAAGTCAATTCATTCCATGTCATCTTCAGAGGACACTGGGGAGTAATATGTCCCCATATAAACACCCAGCACTGTCAGTAGGAGTATCACACACATCTGAAGATCTTTGTAGCACAACAGATTTTGGCAGAGTGGCATGAAAAAGCCTGGGGCATTGGGCTTTTTTTTGTTTGTTTGGAAATTCTCCCCTTTTCTCTTCCAACAATTATCTGCAGCCCCCCCACAAGGGCCTTCTGCCTTGAAAGATAAACAGAAAGATAAAATTCATAACTATTGCTTTAACAAATAGTGAAAGCTGTAACTGAAAATGAGAATGGAGTTCTACACAGGAACAAGTAAATACATGCACATAGGTTCAGTTTCACAAATAGGCTCATGTTCAGCTGTGATCTTAGAATAAAAGGTGATTGGTTTATTTTTCTATTTCAGTAAACTAGGTCAGCTATTTTGGCACTACACACTTTAGTAAAGTGAAAGCAAATCGTTTTGCAACAATTTAGTTCAAGTGGCTGATATTAAGACTTCACAGAAAATTTACTTTATTGCATTCAGAAAAAAAAAAGACAAACTAGTCATGCTAGTACATAAATCAGTCCAAAGCTTTTGTACTTCAGACTCACAAAGGTACTATTTCTGCAGAGGTCCCTCTTGAGGACATTTTGTAAGTAGATTGATGAACTTCCAGCATAGAGGTTAGGAGTTGTCAAAATTCAGCTCAGTTTTCTGTGAGCAGCTCTTTTAATGAATTGCAGAAAAAAAAAAATCCATGACATTTTACATTTGGCAAAACCTTTTGTTAAAAATAATAATAATATTTATTATCGCCCTGGAGAGCGGAGTAGGAAGAGAGGAGTTAAGAGTCCACACAGGGCCTTCATGGGAGTGGAAACTGCTTCTGTTCAAAATAATTATCCATGCAGCAGGCAGCCTATGGAAGGAAGTAAGCAAGTATCTAATAGTTGGAGGACGAGGGCCAAATAAATTAGGGCAAAAAAATATCCTATTTCTACTCTTGAATTTGTTGGATTTTTAAAGAGAACTATAAAAGTCTTTGGTTTTGGAATAATGTAATTAGAAGAGTTTATAGGGAGAATCAAAGCCGTTATAGACACCAGCAGTATCTGATGCATGCTTTTAAACTGTGTAAATATAAGTGCTGCCAAGTATGCAATATGATATTACATGTCGATGAACTAAATTGAGATTAGGATTATGCTTTTTCATATCTCCAACTCTGAGCTTAAAAAAGAAAATTAACAGGAGATAAAGGAGTCATCAAAAAAAAAAGGGGGGGGAGTTAAAACGGTACTTTCCTTCATAGCTATAATCTAAGTAATACAAAGCAATGAAGATTGTAGTATAAGTGAATATGAACTGATAGTCACTGTCAGGAAAGATAATTTGGATAACTGAAAGACAAAAAAATAAAGTGGCAAAGGAAAAATCACAATATCAGTTTTAAAAATGAATATTTTAAGAATGCATTAGGGCATCTGAGCTACTTCAGTATTCAGGAGTGAGATAAAAATCCCATTCCTGTAGATAGTCTGCAGAAAAAATTACGTACGGTGGTTTTAGCTGATCTGTTTATATATATATGTATATATATACACACACACACCTGATCTGTTGTTTTATTGAGTGTCTTATGTTCACTTGGATAAAGACTCAAGGCATTTTGAAAATTTTATTTGATATACCATATGGTTAAATATACTTAAACTAAAAAGAGATTCTTCAACAGTTTTACCACATCAGAAAAAAAAAATGCACCTCCCTCTGTGCTGCAGGGTGTACCAGATATGTAATGACAACCATTCTGATTTAAGTATTTAGACAAAATGTCAAAAAGAAGGCCGGGCTGTAGACACAAGGAGAGAAAAATAACAGCTCGGTGCTTAAATATATGGCTCCTTGTATTTATGGGAGTTGTGAGACACAGATTAAAGCTGCCTCCTTCAAATGAAACCTGAATTTGACATATCAGATAAAGTCACTGTCTCATCTTGCTTATTACCTTTCCTTGGGCAGCAGCCAGTATTTAATGTTCAGAATAATAGAGGGGAAAAAATCTTCCTGCTCTGCACAATTTGCTTGTATTATAAACTATAAAATTTACTTACGTTGCAATACTTTCTTAGCTTGTGAAGTTTGATGACAATGATCCTTTTCTTCTTCTGTTTAAATAATTAAAACTATCAAATTATAGGAATTAGAAACTTCCCAAATCCCACTTCAGAACTCCTTAAAATGATGACTCATGCAAAACAATCTGAGATCACATGTAAAATAGCCTCCCTGGTGAGTAGCTGAGTATCACAGGCACATGGGCAGAGTTGCGTGCACATCGAATGCTTTGAATGAGATCCAGTCTTAGCCATCTGTGTCATCTATCTACTTGCCTGTCTTCTGGGACTGACACATTCTTGTGGTAGATAAGTTATTCAGATACCATTCCATATAGCCTCAGACTTCACCAGGTTTTGCCTAACTTCATTTGTACACTCATATATAGAAATATTTATTCTGAAAATGTTAAGTCCTAGATGGGAGCCTAGGTGGGATGCAAGCCTAGGTGGGATGACTGAATTACCTGGCAAACTTTAGGAAGAGCTTTGGTAGGATCAGTGGCCAATATCTCTGGTGCAGCAGACTATGGAGATATGAGTTCTAGCTTTTAAACTAATTGACCTGAATAAGTAGCATCTTAATTCCTTTTACAAAAATTCAAATTTTCCAAGAGTGAGAGGTCAGAAGGGAAAAAAAGAACAGAGAGTATGTCTAAGGTCAAACTGAGAAATCTGGAATTAGTTTGCATTTTATTCTTAAATCAGTTTTGGATTAAGAACAGTTTAAAAACATCCTTGGGTTAGGAATCAAAACATTCCTCTGTTTCTCTCAGTCCCATCATTCAGCCTGGAGCTCTCCTATGCATCACAAAAGAATTATTCCCTTGGTCTTCTCCAAGAACCTTTGTTGTTGACTATTTCAGCCATCTTACTGTGACATCTGCCTTGCCACATTATGTTTCCCGAGCTCAGATTTTCCATCTCTCCTCTCCTATTTGCTTCTCTCTTTCACTGATGGGGCTGTTGGTTTCCTCTGTGCTTTAAGTCTTTCCTTGACTCTTTGTCTTATCTTTTCTATTACAGTATTATTTTGGTAATTTAAGATGTGGTTCACATTTAACACTACTTCCTCAGCTCCTATTCATGTATCAGGAAGTATATATGGCAGAAATTCTGAGATCAGATGAGCTAATTTTTGTCTCCGTCAGATTTGCTGTCTTAATTTTTCAGATCTGTTGCACCAGGCTGTCCTGCCTGTCTTTCATGTTTGCAGCCTTTGACTCAGGATTCACTGATAGTTCTAACTTTCAGACTACAAACCTTATGCATTCTTTCATCTCTAAGATCAGTCTTTTCTATGCAGCCACCCACTTTGTCATACAGCCCATATTCTCTTAACAGTCGTGGAGCAATGCTGCTCAAAAGATGATTAATAAAGTCATCTCTCCCTTTGAGTCCTGCTATTAGTTCCCCTTTCTTCATGTCAGATGCAAGCTGATAGTCCTCACTGTCAAAGCCCTTTTTGCTGTACACTCGCCTTATCAACTCTGGATGGAAAAAACAGCATTGTCTCTCTCCCATCTGACAGTTTTATTACATTTTGGAACAGGTATTTCTGGGATTTTACATGTTTCTCTTCACCTGTGGAAAGCCATCCATGAAAATGTTTCATTTCTTTTCTCAAATTCTTCTTAAACTTTCTCTAGTTGTACTACTCAGAAATTAAAATGGAAAAAAGCCTGGCTGGGATCAGCAATCTGTTTCATCCCACCCTCATCTGCCCACATCAGGTGAATCTTGTGTCACATTTCAACTGAAAGCTTTTGAAATAAAATTATCACTATAGATTTTACTTAAATAACACCCTGAATGAGATTCTGGGGACTGTGATGATACAAATAATTTTAATAAAGGAAACAAGGGCTTTAAAAGTATTTACTCTAATTAAAATGAATTAAAGGATTATATGGGAGTTTTAAAGTACCTTTTGTGGTAGGAAACATGATATGAGCATGTTATCCTACCAGGAGCACCTGGGGCAGAGCACAGGTATGATGCCTGTAGACTAAAATTGGGAATACTATTTCAGCAGTGACAGTGCATTGTATATTGCCACCTCCTTTGCTCACTATGAAAAGGAATAAGCCATTTCCCACCTTTTGCTGTCAGTGCAGTGCCACTCTTCACAGCAACCCCTGCAGCTGGGGCAAAGCACTACTTTTAGTGACGCCTGTTCCTGGCTCTTGCTTCCTCGAGTTCTCACATCTTTATGTACATTTCTGCTCTGCTGGGCACAAGTTAGCCCAAAACTACTAGGGTTTCAGTGTAATGAGCAGAACATACAGAGAGTACTTCCTTTATTGATTGTACAGATTTAGAATATTAATTTGAGTTTGGATGTATACACACAACTAAATCACAAAATTATCTGCAGAGAAATACATCTCCCTAGCTGCCTCTGTCCATCTAATACGCCAGAAAGCAATTACTCCCTGCAGCTTTCCAAAAGCACTTTATCTTTCTTTGAAGATGGCATCAGAAAAGATCCAGCAGCTTTAATGGTCTAGCAGTGAGTTTCTGGCACCTCTGAGTCAAAAGCTCTGTAGGACACAATACACAAGCACTCTCAATGTGAATTCAATGCGCAGTCAAGTGATTGCATATTGAAATGTCTTTGTACAACTGTGCGGTCACTCACATATAAATCAGAACTGGGATTGCTGAGTTTTATTACAGTGTGTCGGAATGCAAACTTATAGTCTGCTGCCTTTTTGAAAGTGCTGGCAACTTTTCCCTCCCTGTTGCATCTCAGCAGTGCTTACTGGGCTGAACCACAATCAAAGCAATGCTTTATGTATTGAGTATAACTAAGAGTTAATTCAACTGCATGGCTTTCTTTCGAGAAGAATGCATTCAAACCTATCTGTGTAACGAAGATTTTTCACATTATACAATGCCACAGAGGTATCTCCTTTGTAACAATGAGATATCAAAAATAAATCTCTCATCTCTGTTATTTAATTCAAGCTGAGAGGGAGAATGAAGATGAGATAAGGAAGAACAGTAGCTGTAGAAATGAAATCAGTTTGGTACTGCTGAAAGATCATTAAAGGGAGCAATATGGAATAAATTAATTGTGGCATAGCTGATATCCTGGCAGGTTTTGGCACTTACCTGAAGCCTGCAGAGACCACTCCAGGACTATGGGAGTAGTATATTATATCCAAGGCCTTTGTACTTCATTTTGTTGTCAGTCTAAGCAGCCAAGAGCAGGAATACATGTTTCAGGAAATTAAATATGAAATATTCTAGTGTCAAAGCCTAGACTATAAAATATGATTCCTATTTTAGCTCCTCAGAGTACTCAGAAAGGAAAGTTCACTATTCTATGTTGCAGAAGTACTTGAAGTTTTTTTTCCATGTGAAAGAATATGGTTTACTTCTTGATTGCATAACTTATTTAGCTGTTAGTTGAAGTAGTACAGAAAATAACCAAAACACATGGGGATTCCAGAGGTGTGGTAGAGCTGACATTAGATTTACTTACCATCTTTGCTCCCAGCTGAAGAAAATACAACAGAGAAATATAGGCACCTTATAATAGCCAGTATTTTTTTCCAGAATCTGAAACTTTCACCTTTTGGAATATGTTTTTATTAAATTGCAGAGATAGGAGACTGCTCTTTTCACTGTATGTCAGTAAATATGATGTGAGCAGGGAAAAAGACTTTAAATAAATCATTTACAATAAACTGATCAAGAATGCTTACAAACATAATAGGTTCTAAAATACTTTCCTAAATCTACAGGATATTTCTGCACAGCCCTAACTTTAAGCACACAGAAACCCAACCCCATTTGAAGTCAGCACAACAGAACAAGTCTTATTCCACCATAAAAGGTGAAATGATCCTATACTAATTAAAAAAAAAATAAAACATCAAATTCCTTTGAATCTTAATCCCTTTCTGCTGTATTAGACTCTTGGAGAATGGAAATGGGAAAAAAATAGAAGAACAGTAGAAATTACCTTTTTTATATTCTATATTAACAATATTTTGATAGATTGGAGTGGATTGGATTATTGTCTGAGATTCCTGAAGAAATACAAAAAGCCATTATAATTTGTACCGTACATTCGATCTGGATGTAAAAGCAACATTTATAAATAATAGTAAGTAAAAATAAACTATTTCCATAGGATCTCTAGCATTTCCTAGTATCTCAGTATGGGTACAGTGAAGGAAAACTGCCAGAATCAAAGTTTATTCTTAACAGCTTTATTGTTGGAAGAATATTCCTCTCTCAAGAGGAAACAGTTATATTTACAGGCATGTGCCATATTCCCCAAATCCATGTAGCTTATTTGCTTCCCTAAAACAGCAGATCTGTAACTGGATTTTTTTTTGGTATGACAGAGAATTACACGTCTGCATGTTACAGGCCAAATACTGCTCTCCAGGGTCTGAATACTTAGACTATGGCAGTGATTTACTAGCTTTCTATAACTATTCAATAAGATGAAATTTCATCAAAAAGCTTCCAGCCAAAGCCAAGGCTTGGACAACTCTTACTTCCTTCAGCAGCCCTTAGGAACAAACGACAGGCCAGATTCATCAAAGCATTTGGAAATATACTTAAACATGTCTATAACTGCATGTCTAAATGTTCTGCCATGTAATGATCAGCTGTTCCACCAATCTGCACAGGGTGCTTCTCATGAGGTCCACAATGCAAAGCTGCTCTTTGGAAAGCTTTCTTTGGAAGTGTATACGAATTTTAACCAGAGATGAGCTGGAGTGTCACTTACTGCAAAGCAATACAGAGCAGTTGGCAACGATACACCAAGTGCTCTACTGCCAAAACCAAGTCGGAGTGCCATCAAATCAATTTCTGCTGTCAGAGACATACTTTAATCCATCTTCAGCACTGAGAACACATTTATTACACCAGCAAATGGGTAAAAATGACCAAAGACAAGGGCTCTTTTTAATATAAGATGAGAAATATCTGCTAGCTATTGGTCCTCATTCTCTTCTTCCTGAAAATGCAGAGGAAACCCTGAAATTCTGGAAAACAGTGTAAATATTCAGTTAATTGTTGCCTGGAAGAAAAGGAGAAGGAAGACCTACCCAAATAACCTCTCAGTGCTTTTGATTACCGGTGTTACCTGTCCCCTCAAGGAATGGTCAACTCCTCCCCCTGCCCATTACCTGCCCTCCTCTCCTCTTGCAGGCTGGCACTGCTCCAGGGCTCTGTTGAACCAGCAACAGGAGTGATGAGGGAGACAGCCAGGCAGGACTGGCTCCACTGCCATGGTCACCCCTGGAGCCTGACAGCAGGAGCTGTCTTTCAGCAGAGGCTCTCTGCTCCAAATTGCTATGCAGAGTAGTGACTTATTAGATCATGGCCATCCATTAGTGTCACATGAAAGCGAGGGACTCATTGCAAATTCAGCTGGCAGCCAAATTCTCAGTTATGTAAGTCAATTTAAATTTAATTAATTTTTAAGGGAGCTATGTACCTTTACATCATCTGAAAGTCAGGTCTGTGGAAGGTACAGCTTCCGTGCCTGAGCTGAGGTTGCTTGCAGATTCTGCAGAGTAACATGCAGTGGGTGAAGGAAAGAGGCCATCAGCCCCAATTCTTCCTGCAGTAATCTCAAAAGAATTAGTAGCAAAGTTTCTTTGTATGCTGAAAAGAAGGTTATGAACAAGTGTAGAGGAAGGAATGTATCACATACCTCCTCTCCTCCCTCTGCTGTGTAGCAAGAGGGATGAGAGCAGATAGACAGGACGTGAACCACGTGAGTCTCCTGGTGAGGGGAAGGTAGGAAGATGCAGAGAGGACTTTCAATGGGCCAGGAGCACAAATCATAAGAATTCTTCTGAGGTACTGACATCTTCCAAGTGCCAAAGCCCAGGATCATCCTGAAAGTAAAAATGTAGATTTCAGTTTAAGAATAAAGGGACAATTGAGGTCCTCTATTAAATTAGGTTGGAGAAGAAAGCCCACAAATCACTTCCTGAGGCCAATGGACTTGATCAAAGCCAGGAGGAGCGAAAGTCTTAAGCATCAGCTTGTATTTACCAAGTGTGTCCAAGCACTCTGCAGGCTCCTAAATGAGCTATTCAGGTGGATTATGTGCTAATAAGTAAATTACACTGAGCTTCACCTAACATTGTTTTGCCTTTTTCTGCCAAAATCCACAGTGCTACCAGATCTTTCCAAGAATACATATTCTTTTCATTATTCCATCTGATCCTACTGCAATACTGTGAACCTGCTGTGAATACCTTTGTCAAATGGAGAGTCACGGCAGAATAACTCCATGGAAAGACAAATACTGAACAATCATTATAAAAATAAGTACCAGCTTAATTAAAAGTTTAGCACAGTAGCACAGACTTATTAAATCTATCAGGAAATTTAAAGAATATCCAGCAATGATTTTTCAGTGCTTGCTTTTTACCACAGTTTCCAGATGAGAGAGAGACCCTAAATACCGAGACATTATTCAGTCAGTATCTGGAGACCCCGGAGACCTAATTAGCTCCATACTCACTACCAGGTCTTCTGTTCCCTATAAAAGCAAAGATATTATACAGTTCATGCATGTGCAGAGCATACTTTTTGCTTACAGTCCTTACAGCTGCTATTACCTTTAGGGAAGCCTGGCTTTACTGGAAGGAGACAAGTGACTGCTGGAATGCTGTTTTAGAAGGGATACTTTTTTATAAGCAATATTAGGAAAGTCAAAATAAATGTGAAAAACATCTTCCAGAAGGAGAAAGGAAGAATTATAGTCAGTCCTTGGATAGCTTTCTTACTAACAGTGCTCTACTTCTATTGTGGTATGTAGAAATTTACCACAAAATAAAATCAAAGAGAATGCTGTACTGTATCTCAGTAGTTTCTCTGCTTGGTAAGAAAGTAATTGCAGTCTGGCTTTCCACACAATGTCTGGGGACATTGTGATGCTATAACACATGCAGGGAGTGGGAATTGGCAGGCTATTTACTAGCATCACAGAATCTAGAAGATCGTAGATTTTATCCCCTTTCATCCAAAATCAGTTATAAGTTGCAAACATGTCTTAATAAGAGTGATGAAAAAAAGCTATATTTAGAACACAGGTTGCTCTACACTGCCATGCTATTCTCCCAGTTTCCAGAATGAATTAAAAGAGGTATTGGGTTACAAAATTGCTGTTTACTTATATACCACTATTAGTCAAAAGACATAACATGAAACAATCCAATGCAAGTATTAAAGCATTCAAAATATATGTTTTATTGATCCTAGAAAGGACTGATGAAAACAGGCATGTATTTTATTTGAATTGATGTTTATGCTTATTAAGTGACTTTGTTTCGAAACGAAATCTGTATCTGTAGGCTGGATTCAAAGCATTTGCCAAGCAGAATTCATAGCTTTATCCAGCCAGTGACCCAGCTCAAGAAATTGCTTTTTCAAAGATGAGACATGATCCTGAAGCTAAGGCCTGATGGAAATTTACTAGCTAAAAGCCTTTTAACAAGCAGCAACAAGGAACTACGTAACAATATAGGGGGCCAGTTAGCTCAGTGGTTTGAGCTCGGTGCTGACAACAATGACCAACACCGAGGTCGCGGGTTCGATTCCGGCTCAGTCCCCATGTGTTGTCTGGTCTAGTCGAGAGGTGGCGTCCCTGCTCGTAACAGGGAGGTTGGACTAGATGATCTCCAAGGTCCCTTCCAGCCTAGGCCATTCTATGATTCTATGAATATCATTGTGAGACGGACATGTATGTACATTGTAATGATTTGAGAGGGACTTCTCTCCGAGAATGGAATGCAAGACTACTATGAGATAAACAAGCACAGGGTGTCTCAAGACTGCAGACCTCGCTTGTCAGCAAGAAGGAGTACAAGCTATAGTTCACCAAAAAAACATGGTGATGAAGAGGAGGATGAAGTAAATGACCACTAGATAACTCTGAAGCCCACCAAGAGACTGTAATGCACTTGCAGGAGTGGCCACTAACTTATGATAATGAATTCTCAGAAAATAATGAATATGTTAATAATTTCTCAGAAATATCATGAATACCTATGTATAACCTCCATATAAGTTACACATTTGACTCTACGGCACACACATTAGGTGCAGAGATCCCCTGTGCGTCCAGCGCTGCCATAAAGAATATCTGCTTAATAGTCACCAAGACTATTGAGTCCTGATTTTGGCTTTTCACAGCATCAATTCATTTTTTTCCCCCCATGTACATGTCCAATAGTCCCTGGGGCAAGAGGTGATGTCTTATTTTGTGGTTTTTTTTAAAAAAAATTCTTTGCTCCTTCTAATTTATGGATTGCAGATTTTTTTTCGTACCAATTGTACTCAGTGGTGAATTTTTTCCACAAAGGTAAAAATAGTTAAAGGACTCATTTCACACTTTGTACTGGCTTACTTATGTAGGGAACATAGCTCCTTTAGGCTTTGTTCAAGAAACTATCCACATTATTTAATACCAAGTAATCAAGAAACAACGCAATTTAACAAGGTTCTTAAACACATGCTTAGATCCACTTCTAGTCACCAAAATACATAAGGATGTGATAAACTCTACCTAATTGAGAAGATAACAGATTCCTTTAAAATAGTCATATAAATGTATCTATAACCAGTAGGTCATTGTAATTCAATAAACAAGAGTGTTTCACATGTTCCCTAGAAAGTGATGTTAAATAACTTCTTTATAATCTCTTTGGTATCTAGTGCAAAATCGTGTTCTTTTTTCAAAAAAGAAATCTCAAAAACAACTTTATTTCCACATAGATGAAAACTTTCATGTAGACCTCTCTATGGTGTGATTTCCAATGGCAGTTGAAATTTTGTTTTACTGCCTGAACTCAAGTTCATTTCTTTTATAAATCACTTTCTGACTTGAACCTTTTTGCCAGTGAAAGCTCTCTCTTGTTAGCAAGGTGTTCTACCATCTGTGGTTTAAATTAGTTCAGTGGGGTGGAGGTGAAAGACATCTGTAGTAAGAAAAGCTGCCCTGAAGGAGCTTTTTTTTGCAAATTACAGTTATCTCCTCCCCTGTACGGAGATCTAGTGGCTTTCTCATAACATAGTTTAGAAGGTAGCACTAGTCATGAAGCAAATTCTTCTGAACCAGTCAAATTCTTCCTACATCTTTTCCATCCTGAGAAGACCTCAGGAAGACAGTCAGTAGTGTTCAGGTTGAATATCCTTTGAAAACAATAATTATTGTAGCTAGTGGTTGTGAAGGTTTTAGCAAATGCCTTTTTGCATAGTTCTGATCCCCATACCATGGAAGAGCACAATTTGTTCTTCTATATATGAGGAAAACTGACAGAACTTTCCACTTCATATGGAAAACCTTAGACCAGAGGGGGCTATTTGGTGTGGAAAATGTGATACTACTATGTGGCCTTTTCATTAAAATAATGTGCTCTAACGTTATCATAAATTACTTTTGTACCTTTTTCTTGGAAAAAAAGCATTATATTCTTTGCCAGTTTCTATTTACAACCAACATACCTGTTATCTGATCATAGCTGAATGTCTTTACAGCATAAATTGAAAGAGCTATCTATATCTGTGCCCAGGTCAATGCTAGGGTCTGGTC
>NW_009727751.1:0-26150 GCF_000703405.1 Apaloderma vittatum
GGAGTGGCTGCATTTTGGGCTACTCTTCTCAGAAAGCGTGTTTCTTTTATTCTCCCAGGACAATCCTTGGGGACTCCTGAGGGCAGGCTACTGTAGCTGTGGGGAGAGCATCACTGCGTGCAGAAGGCATGACAGCAACTGAGAAGAATGGAAGCTTGCTCTCACAGAGCCCACCTTTCTCCACTTCCGCATTTTCAATGGCTTCATTTTTGTTGTTGTTGATGGTGTTTGAAGATTCAACGTTATGTGCAGCAACAGATGTCAGTGATCTCATTCAGAGCTGAACACCTTTTAACACATGGCTTGTTTCTGCACCAGGGGCCAAGAACTTTGGCTGTAGACAAGCAAAACCAAAATCTGTTTTAACTGGCATATTGAGTCTATTGTCTGTGAACATGCATTATGAGAGTGAGATCAAATGTGCTAAAAAGGACGTTATTACATTGCGAAATATATCTTAGGGAACACGTCACAAACGTATCTATAGAAAACCTCCAAGAAACAAGAGGCAAGTATCATTCTTCAAGGAATAAAGTAAAGCTTCTGCCCTGCTTTGATTGGATGGGTGGCAGCTATTAAAGGGCAGTGCCAGAAAGATCAGTGTTAGGCTGGATGGGATTTGCCTAGGAATATGAAAACCAGCAGGCCAGGAAACAGAAATGCTGCAATACGGGTCCATTTTTTTTCAAGCAGTCACAGATTCTTAATGTAAATACTCACAGATTACATCAGAAGGGAACCACCAGGATAATATGCCAGAAACTGTTGTTAGAACTCACGTGTTTAAGGATTTATATTACTATTGTCAGTAACATGGGAGCTGTGTTCTCTTTGCCACAGTAGCTTGAGAAGGAATGTGGGGTTTTGAGGCACGAAGATGCCACTTTTGCATCAAAATGCTTTTGACGGATTAAAAACTGGAATCGAGTGACAAGAAAAAGGCCGCAAGTATTTTACCTGTGTCAGGGGAAATCCATGGGAATCTCACACACTGTTGCAAACTGCATTCAAACTGTAAGAAAAATACGCTTCTCAAAGAAGCAAAGACAAGCAGTAAGAACCTACGTGTCATTAAACAGTATCATGGAAAAAAACGGGAAAACCATACAACAGCATTAGCTTTCTGAATAATCTAGTGCAATCAAATCAATTTCCTACAGATTTGTTGGCCTTCCTTCATGTCTATTATCTACCAGTCCAGTTGTGCTTCACCCCTTCCACTGCTCCGCTCACTTTCAGACAACAGGTGAGCTCTGCAAATGTGTGAAGAAAGCAAGGGATAATTATCTTCAGTCACAGCTTGAGGTATCTTATCTATTTAGCAGCAACTCATCCCAGCAGCCTAGAGGGTCCCTGAGGTGCTTTTCCACTGAATTCAGTGAGCTAACACCGATGATATCCAAAGCAGATCCATGTCTCTTCTAAGAGAACAAGAGAAAGAATACACTCTCTCCTCCCCAAAACCAAACACAAAGGCCACCCAAACCCCAAACCTACATTTGTATTCACTAATAGATGGCAGCTTCCTTCCAGATCCCTGTCCCAAAGGGGCAGGGGCTCTGCCGAGTCCACGAGGAAGAATGGACACCAGCAGTGCCTCCAAAAATGCCCCAGTTATCTGCTCAGCCTCAGGTGTGCATCCGTGTGAACTGATCGCTGAGCAGAGTAAATACGTTTGTTCCCAGAGGTCTGTTGACAGGGACCTGGGAGATACGAGTAGATATCATGGAGAGAGTCCCTTTGACTTCAAGGTTCATTAAACCCAGGCAGCACTGTCAGAACCGAGCTCTTCTCACAGAGGCGAAGGAGGTTTATCGGCACAGTGCTGGAGAAGCCCTTTTGTGTCTCTCTGGTGTGGAGTGTGGTGTTATTCTCAGAATCAGAAACCTGCTCTTCGGCTAGAATAAAAATATTTGATTGTGCTTTGCTGTGAAAACATTGTGAATCGCTGTACTGCCCTTGATTAATGTTGGTCTTTCCAAAAACCATTTTCCCTTGTGCTATGTAAATAACGCTTCCTCCTCCCAGTGTTGTTGAAATGCTGGCTTTCATTATGCACGGCAAAGGAGAGGCTGATGATGCTTTATGATCTTCAGCAAGCACCACAGACATTTCTGGAACATGAAATCAAAAGAGAAGAGCAAGTAGCATTAAAATGTTCTTTTGCCCTAATTTCTCTAGTCAGAACATGAAAGTTCTTTTTCATTCAGCGTATATGAACGCCGTTCAAAGCAAAATAAAAATAATTCTGAAACTGAGTCTTTATTTTTCTGGAATGGAGTCAGAGTGCTGAAACAGAGTCAAAGTAAAATCTTCTTTTTATGACAACTGAATCTGAGTTTTGGATTTCTTATTTGATGTGACATCTCATCACAAGATCCTCCAGGCACTGTGCATGGATCACCTCTAAAATATAAACAACCTAATATTGTACGTCTTCTGTTTCTCTGTGGTAATAATAATTCGCTTTCACATCAACCTCTTGGAAGGAAAAGCCAGAAGTGTCCACAACTTTTTATACCATTGACATCTCTTCAGCAGAGGCTCTCAGGAAGACTCTTTCTCTCCCACTGGTAACTACATCACGTCACAGTGGCAATGGCACCACTGCTGGTTTTCACAAAAAGGCATTTTGAACAACGTTTGGGAAAAAGGGACAGTTCTTCAGGCAGAGTGGGGCTGCATGACTGCACTGACTCCTGTCAAATTTTGCCACTCATACCATCAGCTGATGGTATGTTTCTGGCTGGTGATCTTTGAACACGATTTAACAGCTGAATAAAAGCAGGACAAATTCTCAAGATCAGCCAAATCTCAACAGACCTTCAGGTCTGTGGATCACAGTTTGGAAACTACTGATTTAATTCATTTTCCATCACGATGGCTAACAACTGATTGTACCTCATCCCTAAGTGGCCTAATCAACCAGGTTTGGGAAATGCGAGAGGTGTGAAGTAGCCAGATCTTACTGTTTACTGAATAGCAGTGTGATGGGTGTGTTTTAGATGGCTTCAAAAAAAAAGTCTCTATTTTCTGGAGATCAAAACATACAGTGCCTTCCAGAAAAGAAGAAAATGGTTACATCAAAATAAAAGGAAGCATCCTCAAGTTTCCATTTGTTATTAACGTGAAAAGATTCATTAAACACGGAGATACTTCTGCATTAAAGTTATGCTTATTTGTAACAGGAGGTTAGAGCTGAGATGCCAATACAGCCTTGTTTGCTGTAGAAATGTGGCAACTTAAGAGATATATAAGGTATGCACAGCCAGGCACCTGGAGACTGAAATTCGACCTGTCATTCAACACAGATCTTCTTCTTCCTATTCCTATTCCTATTCCTATTCCTATTCCTATTCCTATTCCTATTCCTATTCCTATTCCTATTCCTATTCCTATTCCTATTCCTATTCCTATTCCTATTCCTATTCCTATTCCTATTCCTATTCCTATTCCTATTCCTATTCCTATTCCTATTCCTATTCCTATTCCTATTCCTATTCCTATTCCTAGCACAAGTAAACCACATTCTCCTGACCATCCAAGATCTTCCCAGACCCAATGACTACGTCACTGATTGTCTCTACATTGCCCTCTACCCTCTCCAACACACAAGTACTAATTCACAAACTATTTCTCACAAGATCTTGTTTTTTTCTTTACCGCACCCTACCTAGGAAAACATTTTCTGAACTGATCTCCCCAGTGCCTACTCTGTCATGTCTTCAAACCCCCAGCAAAATCATTTTTTAAAAGGTTGTGTATTGTTTTGAAACAGAAAACATGTGCATGATCAAATGGAAAAAAAAAAAAAAAGCCAAAAGCCAGTGAACTCTTCATAACAGAACTTGATTTTCAGAAACTCTTGTCATGAAGAATGTAACCTGCTTTTCTGTTTCACACATCTCCCAGCAGTGAGTTGCTGCTTAAGGCAGAGAACACAGTACTGCAACTAATCCGAAATGAAGGAAAACATTTAACCTACAGTCCCTCATATTCAGACCAAATAACTGTCTCCGTGTCCCTTGCACATGTTTGATGGAGTCAGAAACACGTTATTAATGAAGAATACCTCCATAAAAATGAACTCACTCTAATCAGTCTTCTGGCACTACAACATCAAGGGGAGATGCCAGTCAAGCAGCTAATATTAAACCTGTAAATCTTTACCTATTTAGGATGCTTTAATCATTTCCTATGAATTAATACCATAAAACGTGATTTAGAGCTTAAGGAGGAAGATCCTTATAACCATTAATACACAAATTCAATCAACAGACATTTGGAAATTACTGTGTTGCTCACCAGAAAACCGATCCTGCTCCCTTTCTCTGCAGAGAAAGTGGGGCTTCACGCGGTGGTACAGGGGCACTTTCATCAGTTCTGTGTTCCAGGAAACCTCCTTACACAGGCTTTCCTCAACAGATGGTCTTCTTAATTTGGTACAAGGTACAAAGATTTATAGACAACCCTCAGCAACATGGGAAGTGCTTAAGGTGTCAGATGAGGCAATAAACAAATGGGAGAGCAATGGTCTCTTTGCAAACAAATTCTCTAACCTTTCAAGGATTGCTATGACCCCGTTGACTGAGAGAAAATGGAAAATTATTTAAAGTGGGGTTTTTTTTAACATGGAAAGTTATTTTTTGTCCAGTTTTGCTGCAAATTATGAACGGCAGTCATCGAGGACGTTTCAGCATAGAATCCCAGATATATTGAGCTTATCAGAAATGGAGGTCTGCCTGCAGTCTATTTATCACACCTAGAGATGACCCACCTTTTGCTCTTAAGCAATTCTACCTCTCAGCCTTTAACATATCCTTACAACCGTCTTGTTGCCAAACATGGCTAAAACCAGGGACATTTGTTCCACATTTCCACCCCTCTGTCACCACAGGTGACTTTGCCAAGCACCCATTACTTGGTCTCATCTATCTCTGGCTATCATTTATTCTTCCCTTTCCTTTGCCCCACACATACAGGCTCAGTCATCTGCTGGTCCTTCCTCTGCGTCACCAGTTCTAACGCCCCTTTTTCTCTCTGGCATCCCTCAAGTATATACAAAGGACCAGTTCCAGGTTTTTTGAATTAAAGCATTTGCTTGAGGTGCCAAAAATAAAAAAACGAGTTGCCCTTTGCTTCCTTTATCATTCATGAGGGGAGACAGAATGGGTGACAAGGCTGACTCAGGTTTTAGCTGAGCAAATTGCTCTTTGGAGATACCTCCTAGTTTCTACCAACAAGAGAAAGCTTAGGGTTACTGCTTTCTAAAGCATCACTCAAGTGCTTACAGCAGATGGATCCAGGACAAAGTAAAGGCATTTTTCCAATTCCTGATTTGTGATTCTTCCTCTCTCGATCTCTGTTTATTGTTTCAAGATTCAAGTTGCTTTGCCTTGCCTGGTTTACATAGATGATCTTATTTTAACTGAAAAAAAAGAAGCGTGAGCCACCAGTTCAAGAGACTTTTCCTAACACAGCTGTCCAGCGTGGAGAGAAGGCAGGCGACACGCTCCGTACTTATAATTGTAAAGTTTTTCAAACAACTTTTTAACCTTTGACTGTTCCAAAAGCCAGACTACCCTACTAGTACAGACTGATAGTTATACTTGTATGGAGAGAAGGCAAAAAAATAGAAATTGGAACTGTGAGTACTCATTCAGTAGCGGAGAGCAAGAGGTTTCCTGAGAGCGAGAAACCACTGCACAGGAGAGCTAAGCTTTTCATCAGCGCATTTAAACTTCCCCTTCTCCTGCTCCACGTTTTCCTTTCTTCCCTGATCCTTCCTCCAGCATACATCTGTGAAAAATCTCAGCCCGAAGAACAGAACTGGGAGGAAGCCGATCTCCAATTCATCTTGGGATCTTAAGAGTTTGATCTAGTTTTCCGTACGGCCCCACTGCTTCTTTAGTGGTGATGTACATCCCGGCTCATCTGACAAAAGCAGCCCCGGTTTTTCCTGTAGAGCACCAGCAAGATGCAGTTTCAGAGGCAACCTGATACATTTGCTACTTGTCCAAGCGCAGAAGCACTTAGACAGCGTCCGGCTTTGTTCTAGACGGAGAAATTGCCAAAATGGCCATTAATTTTAGTGGTACCAGGCTTTTTGAGGGGCGATGGAGGAGAAGACACACTCAGTAAGAAGGACGGGTAGGAGAAGAGAAAGGACAGTCATTATAGGAAGAGCAACAGACACCGTCTTGAAAGGAACGCAAGGAAATTTAGGGTTTATCATTCAGAAGTATCTTCTCTGTACTAGATGGGTTATGATTGATGATTCCTTTTTTAAAAATATAACATTTAGCTCAGAGTGGTTTTGGAGGGTGGGAAAGGAAAGAACAGCTGTCTATGGCAGGAAAGGCTGCTCGGATGGATCCCACTACAAGTTCAGCTGCCTTTGTTCCCAACACCTACAAAACCCTTGAAACAAGAACCTTTCTGACACAGAGATGTAAAGGAGTAGAAAAATGCATATAAAGAAATGAAAAAAAGGAAATATATGGGCTTTGGCTGTTCTCTTTATTTAATGTCATGGGACTATGAATTTTCCTCATTCTCGCCGAACGAAGTCTCTAACTACGGATCTTTGGCAGCTGACACAGCAGCAGTAGCTCCAGTTTGATCCCTGTGAACGTTGCCTTAGCTACACTTTCAAATCACCTCAGCATCCCGTGGCTACCAACTTTTTTGCCACATAGGAGACACACATGCTTTCCCATCTATATCCTAATAACAGAGATTATGCCAGAAAATACTGTCAAAATGGTTTTACTTGGCAGAAACGAGATAAATCCATGTTTGTCAAGCACATCTCATCTGAAGTCTGAATTGGTCAACCTATAACAAAGGTCTAACCTACACACTGTAGCGCACTTGAATGAGTCGGTCATTTAAATGCACTCCCGCAGTCCACATTCCTTTTTACTGAATATTACTATAATTCAGGAGTGCACACGGATATCAGAACTCTTAGCTAGTAGGGCAGTGATTTCTGGAAAGAAAATATCCGACAGTCAGGTAAATATTCACCTCGATCTAGATTAAAACCAGCAGAATCTGCACTATTGAACTCCATCTTTCACACTCCCACCCTTGACACACACATTTATACACCTTTGTTCTGTGCTCTTCAAAAGTGGACAAGTACAATTTACTGTAGGAAATTGAAAATGTAAGCAAGCTCTTGGCTAATGTCAGCAGAACAAAACAAAACAAAAGAAATCAATTTGCTTGCCCATCTAAAACACAGGATTGCGTTTAACGGAGACCACAAAGTTACAGTGGGAAACACGCTATACTCACTTAAGATCCAGTT
Organism: Apaloderma vittatum; assembly: GCF_000703405.1. Taxonomy (NCBI): domain Eukaryota; kingdom Metazoa; phylum Chordata; class Aves; order Trogoniformes; family Trogonidae; genus Apaloderma; species Apaloderma vittatum. Next base: position 7,316 of record NW_009727751.1, read on the forward strand.
CATTAAATATTCCCTATATTCTTGGTATAAGAAAGAACAGGCCACATGTGTGGGGGAGCATAATTTCCTGGAGGCAACATTTTATCTTTGATTTCCATTAGGCCTTTCAGGAACACACCACTCAACCCCCTCTGCCGAAGTGCCCCTGCTGTGCCAGTGATCATCCAGTACGTAACGTCAAGTCTGTCTTCGTCGGGACTGGGATCAATTAGAAGGCCCAATATTCAAATTACGTGCTCGACTGCCAAAGCGTCACCACGCTCGCTCCCTCAGAATAACAGAAGTATGTCCAACCGTTCCACCGCACACGTTTTTCCGACTGCATTTTGCATGATGTTTTCACATTAACTCAAACCAAATTTGCACCCGCTGCTTTGCACGCCCAGGAGAGCTTTGGGCAGGAGCACAGCAAGCCTGGATTCACCCCATCTCACCAGTGGCATCTTGGTTAGAGGATGACTCACCCAAGCTCCATAATTAACAACCTCTTTAGGAGATGATTCATCCCATAGGTGGGCTGAAGAACTGCCTAAATATGCTCATTTCTCTCCAGTAGCTGTAAAAGATTGTCTCTGTTGACTGAACTATTCATTTAGTGAGGCGGGATTAACCTGGGACACAATTATAGGTTGTGCAGGGAATCGGCGTGCGGAAATCCCGTCGTGGGAGCGGCCGTCGGTTCAGCGATACCCCCAAAACCGGGATCAGAAAAAGAAATTATGAGGGGCACAAAGTTCACAAGCTGCTCCTGAAATCTCCAGCCTCAGGGAAGAAGACAGGAAAAGCCTGTGAATATAAACAGGGACTTGAGGGGAACTTGACAAAACCCATACTTTTATAGTTATTTGCACGTAATTGCCCGTCACATAATTCACTGCAGAGGAGAGATTCCTTTTGATTCCAGACAGAACTGGCGGGAGCCCAGGCATTTCTGCACAGGGAAGGAACCAAACCCAGAGCTGGGGAGTTAAGGGAAGTCCTACCACTGCACCGCACTGCGAGTCGGACTGATCCAGCTCCTTGTAACTCTGCTTTAGCTCTGATTTGTAGTGGAGCCTGACTTTATTCCTATTTGTTCTCTTCAACAAACAAGCTCTCAGTTGACGTCCCTTCACTGGCTCGCTCCCTCTCTCTGACCTGAAGCAGAGAGATTAACAAGATATGGAAAACTTTAGGAAGAGGGCCAAACTGGGGAGATTTTTCTTTTTTGGCAGAGATGTTTCTTTTTTGGCTCTTTACAGCTTGCATAGGGCTGTATTATGGAAGGCTGCCTTGCTACCCAGAGCAAGAAAACCTCACGAACATTACTGCAGCGTTTCATCAGAACTAAAAGACTGTGTAGAATCCTTTTGTCAACTTGAAAATATGCATCAGTAACCCCGATGCATTCACCCCGAACTAAATAGCTACGAGCATTCGTTTTGCCAATATACAGGCCTTAAGAAATGTGTAATTTCACAGCAGCAACGGAACATTTATATTGCGAACGTTAACTTAACTTCTAAGCTCCTGTAGGAAACTCTAAAATTCTTTAGCAAGAAGGGCTTTCTAAGCTGAGAATCAAGCTGTGAGAAAGAATAAAAAAAAAAAAAGAGCATTCATTTAAACATTTTCAGAAGCCCCTAAAAATGCCATTTTCACACAGTAAATCCGCTGCACTTGAATGTCTGCTGGCTTTCTGAAAGGAATGCTCTTCACTGGGATGCAGCCTGCTGTGGACAAGTATGATGGAAATAAAAGTGTTGCTAATGGTGATTGAAAAGGATTCCCACTGCTGCTGGCCGGTGTTGGTTTTAGACGGGCCAACTCTGTCGAACGGAGAGCAACGGGAGACAGTAAACTTTCTCTAAGGCTCTCTAAACTTTGAGTCACCTCTGCTTCCCTTCCTTTTAACACTAGCCTGTCCCGTTGTTTCTCCGCAGAGCTTTATATTAACTCAGTCTGGACCAGACTTAGCACTGGAAATGTAAAGATAGGGGTTTTCACACAAACTGAGTGGCACAAAAAAAGCAACGAACCATGGGAACGAGCATTAGCACAGCAGCAAGTCAACAAGCCCAAAAGGCTTCTACGTTGTGGGTTAGCCCAAGAAACAAAGTCGCTACTCAAGGGTGAATATCCAGCCATCCACTTTGTGATACTTCATACTGACGGCAACTACTGGGAGTAGGGCTCGGTTGTGACAGGAATCGTGTCTTTCTAAGCAAAATCAGCTTTGCACAGGCATGCAGAAACGTTGCTCAGATAGTAAGTGGCAACCCTAAGGGCAGGCAGCAAGGCTGAATTTGGGAAAGCGGGGCATTTGTGTTTGTCTCCTGACTCGCTGTTTGATGATGCATTAAGCACAAGTCACATCTCCCCAGCAGCCAGACTGCACTCACGTGCTGCAGGATCGGCACAGCTCCACTGTGGATTTCCAGGAGTGGCTGATGGTTGAACTGGGCTCTGTTTCTCCTTACAGGCTCAGATGGAACTTGGTAATCCAGGCCCTCGGTCAGAGTGAAAGAAAATCGATTAGTGACATTAAGGAGGAGAAAAAATCAGAAAGAATTAAGGAAAACCTGTCCTTCCTGCAAGTGGGCTTCAGCTGCCTCAGCACTAGAAGAGCAGGCATCTGCTGCAATAGTGACGATGCTGAGGATGTGTGTGGTGATGTATGAGTGTCCCCCCGACACTTCATGGGTCTCTCCTCCCTGGCCCCAACCAGAGAGCTCGTACGGCTGCACGGCTGAGGAACCTAAGCCAGCTGAAAACCAGCCTGACAAAATTCAATACTGGGTTACGTAGGCTGAGATGATCGTTGCCCCAGCCAAGACGGCTGTCCAGTAGCACAAGGTTTAAATAATTAGTGTATCAGACTAGAGCCTCCGAGGCAGCAAGCACAGGGTGCAGTGCAGGGGCAGCAGGAGGTTACACGCTTTGTCTCAGATGCCTGATTTCTGCCCAGGTTGAACATGGAGCTTGACATGCTTTGTTTGATCCAGGCTCATTTGACTGATCCACCCCAGTACAAACCATAGACCCCACCAGGATCTGTGAGGATTTCAGCTCTGCTGTGCTGTTTACTCACTCTGCAGGCTTTGACAGGGGGCATACAGGAGAAGATGAGCCAAAACTTCTATGTACTTTTAAAGGAGGTCTTGATGGCTGCAAAATACTCCGAATTCAATGTATATAATCCCACCAACAATGCTGGCCCTTCTTAGGCTATTTTCAGTATATTAAGATCATATCGAGGTCTAGGAGACAATATTACAGGGCACAAGGCAAGCAGTTAATTGGTCCCTCTTCACACTGCTCTTTTTTTGATCAGTCTAGCTTAACCTTCTTCAGCAAAATGCCAAGATGTGGATGAAAGACTTTAGAGAGCACTTGCTTTCAGGCCCAAAAACCCACACAGATGTGCAGCAATTCCTGACTTTTTTTTTCCCTATTCTTTTGCAGGTACCTATCGCAAGTGGTAATCATTTTGTGCTACTCTTTACCGTATACTTACCGTTACATCAGTGACTTGAAAATACAATTCCTGCACCTCAGAGATATTCATTCACTTAACTCTAGTCTCTGGTAAACTCTGTTTCACAGCTGAGACATTTTGCACATTTCAAGTTGCGCCAGGGGAAGTTTAGATTGGATATTAGGAAAAACTTCTTCATCGAAAGGGTGGTGAAGCATTGGAATGGGTTGCCAGGGGAGGTGGTGGAGTCACCATCCCTGGACGTGTTTAAAAAGCGGTTGGATGTGGCACTTCAGGAGATGGTTTGGTGTTAGGGTGGTGCAGGGCTTAGGTTGGACTTGATGATCTTAAAGGTCCTTTCCAGCCTTTAAGGTTCTATGAGACAGCAGCTAGGTCTCAATGAGTCGGTACTAACCCGACCTCTTTTCACTACCTGTGGAGAATGGCTGGGCCACTGGGAAGCTGAACGTGCCAACAGCTAATTTGCCAAGAAAGACGTAAAATCCAGAAGACAGAAGCTTAGAAACTGCAGTAAAGCTCTCGTTTTGCATGCAGAAGCATGGGTGTGCATGCTCGGTGCAATGAAAACACACAGGACTGGTGGGAGTAAAGTCTTTTGCTCCTGATCTAAAAGCAAAGAACTTCTTCAGTGGGTTCACAGCCCTCCCTTCTGTCTCTAGTCACCAATGCATTCCCCAGCTCGCTCATGGGAAACCTGACACTAAGCAAAGAGCCTCACAAATCACTGGAGTAGGGATGCGCTGGACACGCATAGACTGAATGAGGAGAGCAGCCCTCAGCCTCGCTCCTAGGGCACGGGCTTAGGTGCGGCTGCAACACACCCTCCAAAATATGTTCAGATGTCAGCTGCGAGCGTCGCAGAAAAATATCACGAAAGAGCAAACAATGCAGCTCTCCCGGTCGGGGCAGTGCCTGCTCTCTGCTGGCCTGCACGGTCACGGGGGGCCTAAAGGTGAACGTGCAATCTGTGACGGCAAGCACACGAGTCCTCGGGGTGACCCCGATGACCGCGGCTTCTGAACAGCCATAAACCATCGGCCAAGATGCTTTTCTGTTTTTTTCCCTCCCTATAAATCACTGGTTGAGGAACTGAAATAAAGAAGAACACCTGGGAAGAGCACGTAAGAAGCTGTGGCATGAAGAGCCCCGGATATTTTGTCTTGCTACGTCTTCTCCTGACTTTTTAATTTACTCATTGCACTTGCCAGAGCACATCTGCACCCTGCAGGTCTCACTGAGCAGCCAGTATCTACCTCAGAACAAGCTGAAGTGTCTAAAGAGAACCCTGTGCACCTCCGATTTCTTCTGCTCCTACCTCCCAACAGAACCATTCTGGCTCTCTTCTCCCGCTGATTGCCATCTCTGGGTTCACGCTGCACTCATTTTAGACCCTTGCAAAAGTCTGGTGTCTGCAACCTAGACTCAAATGCATAGTTTTCTTTACAAAAACACTAGACATGCAAATAAAACCCCACTATGACTTCTTCCTTCAGCCCAACAGAATTTTAACAAAGACTCGGTTTCCTGATGAAGCAAGAAATTTCTTTTAAAATTAAGACAAGACTAGAAACTTGGTTTGGTGGCCATAACAACCCCTGCGTGCCTCAGTAAAAACTACTCTGAAATATGTAGAAAAATCTGCAAGTGAAAACACACATCTAGGTGAGAGAAAGACATCTGCTGAGGTACCAGCAAACCTGAAGCAGAAGAGACAGGCAAGGATGGGTGCTACCACGTAAGGGCTTTGCCTATCCCTTATCTCCTTTGGAGGCTGGTAAAGGGCTTTCCAGAGTCCTGCTGTGAATTTGTCTCAGTGGTTTTTTAAGGGCGCTTAAAAACGTCATTTGTCACCGAGTAAATCCTGGACGGCTGGTTACTTTCTGCGAGGAATGCTCTTTGCCGGGCTGCAGCTTGCCAGGGGTCAAATATGACAGCAATGAAGTGTTGCTAATAGTGATTGAAAAGGATTCCTACTGTTTGTGGCCGGTGCTGGTTATTAGAGAGGCCAAATTTGTGGGACGGGAAGCAGCAGGAGACAGTAAACTTTCCCTAAGACTTGCTAAACTTTGAGTCACCTCTGCCACCAGGGCCGTTCTGTCAGACCTATTTGGCGAAAACTGATATTATAATTACTAATCTCGGCGAGGACCTGATGTGCAACCTGAGGCATTCCTCTGCCCACCGGATAATTACGGAAGGGCTGGGGAAGCCTGCGGGTGCTGCCTCTGCCCCCCTCCCCTCCAAGGCGCGGCGTTGGGTTACGGCTCTATCCCGGCTGCCGAGGACAGGTAAGCGAGCAGCAAAGTCGCCGGCCTGCAACGAGAGAAAATTATTATTGTCCAATCTCACTGCCCCCTATTAAAGGTTTGAATGTCACCTCAAAAGAGCTCCTGTTCTGACCCTTAAGCGGCGGCGGTGAAAGGGCTGTTTGAAGCAGGATCCATCCCGCTCTCAGGCAGCGAGTATCGACGGCTGAGAACATTTTTGTTTTGTTTTACTATTTCCTCCACCCCTTCCCCACCCTACTGTTTCTGCACCTGCTAGATTAAACTTCCACATAAAATCAGTTGTGGCTGGATATAATTTAACTTTATCCTCCACGGTCTCTTTTATACACTGTAAACACATTCCTTTAAACCGTAGGCACAGCTTATTATTAACAAGTTCAGCGTCGAGACTGTTTGTCTACCAAATGGAGATAAACTATTGATTTAAAAAAGAGAAACGGGGCTTTACTCAAGTAGACTGTGACAAGGAAGGCGCGTTAGAAAGCAGCAATATAAACGCAGAGCACAAACTGAGGCCCTGATGCTGTAAAGCCTAGATTCACGCTGAGCTAAAGTGAGCGGTCCGTCTGTGAACGGCGGTATATCCCCGCCTAAAATTAAGTGTGGACAGAAACGCTGTGCAGGATCAGGCCTGGAGGTCCAGCCCCGCGACAGATTGATCACCCTCGCGGAGTGCTGAGCAGGCTGCTGCCCTATTGATTTCTATAGCAATAGAGGGGGCTTAGCACCTCGGAGCTATCAAATTTCCGAGCCTGGAAGAGAGACCTGGGCTCTGGAATGGATTAAAGTCACATGTGATGTATTTGGAAAGGCCTCAATTCAGTCTCGCCGCTCCGTAACAGCAACCACCATTTATTCTGGTTACTACAATTCATTTGGACAGTGTTTACAATATCGTCCCCTTCCTCCATTATTAGACAAACAACTTTGATAGGTAGGCCTTTTATTTTTTACGGCATTTCAGAGCAGAATAAATGCACAGCCCCAGTTATTTATGGAGTGAGCTTTCTGTATGAGGTGCCTCTGCCAAGGAAGTGTGAATTCACATAGTGCACACGCTGCGTATGTTCCACCAGACAACAGGGACCCAGCAATCAGCGAGGAAGGGCAGAAAGGAAAAACACATGCAAGGCACCATCTTTTACACGTCACGTCATCAGAAAATCCTCCCCACAAACTTGAGGGAACTATGCGCCAAATAGCATTTCAGTGACTCAGAAAAAGGGATCGGAACTGGCACACAGGGCTTTTCCCGTTGCGCAGGGAAGCAAAAGTCCGAGGCTTCATTTCCCTGTCTGTGTTTGTTCCTCTGGGAATGCTGGATCAGTTGTTTGGGACAGTGTGGCTGGCACTTGGTGGCCATGAGTACTGCAGATGGTTAGAGAAAGGCAGCCTCACTTGAAAGACTTTCTCTAAAACTTTAGGATGAAGACTTTTCTTTTTTTTTTTTTAATTAAAGGAGCGGAGATTTGGAGGAAAGGAGAAAGAACGAGATAAACAGGTTTTACTTCACATGATTTTGACATCTGCTACTGCTCTTCTGCAGGCAGGCTAGAAGAGGACTTTGTTCAAAACTAATTGACAAATTCTGATTTCATGTTATATACAGCAGCTAAAGCACAGACTCTATCACTTTTTTAATTTCTGATCCTTCATCCCATCAATAAAGTGGGATTATGCAGCAAAGCTGTGTGGACGTCACCAAAGGAGCATTAGGATCACGGACTCAAAGGCCTAGGGAACAGTTTTAAGAGTTGCAGTAATTTTAACAGTGTGCATTTTATAAACATTAACCATGGACTTGCAGTATTCCTTGATTTCGATTACAACACACACAAAAACGATCATACGAGCAGCTCTTGCTTCCTCATCCACTAATTAAGACTTTCAGTTGCAAATGCTGCAGCCGAAAAATCCACCCAGCACACCCCTAACTCCCTACATATACAAATAATGAATTAACTCAACATGTCAATAAATCAAAGAGGCTAAACAGCTTGTCAGAAAAGAAACAAACAAACAAAAATTCAAATAAATAGCTTTGACTGCAAGCTCAGATGCATTCGCCTTTCGGAATGAATGTGGTTCAAGTACGTTCAAGAAAGAAAGTTGATTTGAGGTCAAAAAAGTGAAGAAAAACCTCAAAGGCTGTGACAGGCCTCCATCTAGACAAGATCAAAAACAACATTGCTGGTCGCTGTAATGTAAAGTTAAATAATAATGCTAATTTCACATGTCATGTTACAGGAATGATTGATATAAATAAATCTGGGGTTGTTTGATAAGAAATACACAAACACGGCCCTTCTCTTTCAGAGAAGTTCATACGAGCCAAAGCCAAGCCTCTAATGTTTTTTATCAGATCATTCCTCATTTTGAATATTTTCCCACGACTTATTGCATTTTTTAATAAAAAGATAAAGTCTTTTTATAGGACAGACTTCTCCTTGCACAGTCAATATTGGAGCAACCTCAGGTCTTCTTTCAAAGTATTTGAAACCAGACTTGCTGTATTAACAAATATGAAATAGAGCAACAATAAAAGATTAACTCGTGTCAGCTCTCAATGTCTCTGCTCTTAAATTATCCTCTTGTATAGCAAAGCAGCACCTAAAAGCCTTCCACATGACCCCTTGTGCTAGACTCTCCCTACAGAGCTGAACAGAAAGATGCCGTCTGGAAGACTTTGGACTCAGAAACTCTGATACTCCACTGACCTGCACACCAAGATCCCGTGTCTCCAGCTCTGTGGGCAAGAGGATCTTCCAGCTCAGAGACAAAATCTGGCAGGAATCTGGATCATGATATCAAAATTGCCTGGAGTAGCAACACTCGATGCTAAGAAACACTTTGGTCAGGGCATGACAACTCGTATTCCAAGCTATAACACCATCCTTACCTCTTTTGAAAAGAGAAGACTTCGGGGGGACCTAATAGCTGCCTTCCAATACCTGAAGGGAACCTACAGGAAGGCTGGGGAGGGACTTTTTACAAGAGTGTCCAGCGATAGGACAAGCGGAAATGGGTTTAAGTTGAAGGAGAATAGATTTAGATTGGATTTTAGGAAGAAATTCTTCAGCATGAGGGCGGCAAGACTTTGGAACAAATTGCCCAGAGACGTTGTGGCTGCCCCCTCCCTGGAGGTGTTCAAGGCCAGGTTGGACGGAGCCTTGAGTAGCCTGATCTAGTTGAGAGGCGTCCCTGCCCGTGACAGGGAGGTTGGACTAGATGATCTCTAAGGTCCCTTCCAGCCTAGGCCATTCTGTGATGATGATTCTATGATAACAATTTTCAAACTACTCCCTCAAAACCAAAACACAATGGTTTTCCTTAAGTTCTTTGAACCCAACTCTCCTTGCAACTGGCACGGTTAACAGCGCGTCGTTCTCCATCCTTGTTCTTACACAAAATAGAAGCAGTAACAAGACATACAAAGGAGCACGCAGTCACTCACAAATGTATCTGCCCCAGGAGGCCAGTTTGACAGATTTCTCAGCTGGCCATGGCATTCCCAGCTGTGTGGGAGTCTGAAATCACAAGGACAAGGTGTGCTTTCCTAAATAAACATCAACTGCAACTCCTGAGAAGACTCTTCGGTGTTATTCACTGCAGCTGTAGATCACCGCACGAATATTCTCTGCAGGGAGGGGATCAACTCTCAGACAGAATAAAGCTACCTTGGCCAACATCATAACAGACCTGGCACAACGAGTGTTTTAGGGGCTGGGCTGTGTACAGGAGGGACCGTGACCAAAACAAGAACGTGCACCAAGAATTTGCAAGTATTGTCTCTAGGGAGACAGCTATAGTCCTTACGTAGAAGAAAATCGAAAAACTATTTTGAGCTTCCCGCCAGCTTTGCTCCACCACGTCAAGAGGCAAAAGGCTAGGAGAGATACAGTTCAAAACCCGCCTTCCACATCTCCTTTGTGCACCTAAAGGTTTCGTCCTCGTGACCTTGGGCAGCTAAGTGTTCTGATCTGACGTGGAAAGAGAGGGACTTGTTTACAGAGGGAATTATTTCTTTGTTTACTAAGATGAGTTGCCTCAGTGATGACTTGTTTTATTACTTTTAAATTACAATCAAGAACACCATAATTTGGCCAAGCTTGACATCTGCTTTCACTAGCTCTCAGTCTCTGCAAAAGCTCTTCAAGAAACGCAAGGGAACCACTTTGCAAAAGCAAAGCGTTCACACCTCAGCATGCATTACTAAAACGCAAAAGGTTTAACTCTTTAGGTTTTTTTACCCCGTTCAAGCTTTGGCTTTTTAACACTTGTACCGCAGTAAGTGAAGTCTATGAAGCGGCACATCCACTTTGCATCATACAAAGGCACGTTTGCTGCTGCCACAATCCAGATCAATCGCACCCTCACAGCCAAAATCCGTAGCCTTTACAAAAATCCCTCTCGGGAAATGACCGCGATACAGTACACTTTCCTTCTTAAAATGCAAAGCTGCTGTCTAAGTAAGCCTGTTTTTCTGTACCTAGTTGCTGTTCTCTGCTTTTTTCCCCTAATGCAGGAAGATGCTATTCCCCTAGAAGAAGGGAAAAGGAATTCCTGTTCCCTAGTCCTAGCAGAGAAAAACAACAAGAGGTTAACTATTAACCCAGCTGTCACACCTTAGGCAAAACAAACCAGTAGGATCCAGTAGGTATGCTGATTTAGAGGTGGTGGAGCGTGGTCGTTTACCCCTTGCTGCGGTGAGGATTCTGAAGGACCGTATTTTCCTTCGGTTTATTTTTTTGTGTGTCAATACACACGCTGCCGCGTACTCATGGAAAAATTAATGCTGTAGCAACACTGTCCCTTCTGAATGTACAATCAGAAGCACAGTGCAAAGAAATTCATGGAAATAGCAGGATCCATTCCTTGGAGTATTTTCGAATCAATGGTCCCTTTATTTATATTGTAGCCACATTCCAATTTATCACTTGTGAATATCCTCCGTTATAAATAAGGGAAGGAAGTGGAAATATTACAATGAAATTGTAATAATTCAATCCTAGCCCCGCGCATAATAAAGTTGCAGAGGGAATCTGCGCTTTTTTTGGTTGCCACTAAGCATCAGCAACAACTGATGGTCTTAAGTTAACAAGCTAATATTTCATCCATGGATACCAGAGTGATAATGGCTAAATATGCCAGTCGAGGGAATGAGCACATGTGCAGCTATTTGCCTGACACAACTTCTGCTGTCATGGCCTATTAAAACCAGTTTACATGTGCATGTCGAATTTGATGAATATGTATGTGACCTCTTTCATAGCTATCACTCATTGGACTGTAGCCCTCATGGCAGAAAAAAACAGCACCTCTCATTAAACACAGCTTGAGTTACAGGCATGTTATGTTAATATTCCTTCAGAACTTTAGGGGGTTTTCTTCTCCTTTTAATAAATCTTCAGAATAAAATAATTTAAAAGTATAATTAAGAAAAAAAAAAACCCTTTCCTATTTCTCTCCTCTTTCACGTGGTGAATGTGTTTTGAGATTTTCTTTATCTAGTAGAAGAGATGGTAAATGAGTTTATAGATAACATATTTAACTGATGGTAGCCAAATGTGACTTTTTTTACACAGGGTCTTGGACAGAACTAGGTAAAACTAAACAAAACAAAATGCCCACCCAGAACATAATAGATTTTTTAGGTAAAAATGGGACTGCCTGTCTTCAAGATCATACTCGACCCAAATCAAAAGGTTACTACACATTAGAGTCTAAACATATGCAGTGAATGTTCCCTGTTTCCTCCCAGCTATCCCACTTTTTCCGCACCTAGGTGGAAGAAGAACTGAAAGTATGAACTGCATTGCCTCAGAAAGTGCTTTGCCAAATTTCTTACAGAAATTGTAAAGCCTCCAGAGGCAGAGGAAAGCATCCAAGCTTTTGGTGTTTATGAGAATCCAAATGAACCTCTGAATCTTTTGAGGTTTCTTCATTGCTGTTTAAAAAGCATAAATTATAGAGCACAAGCAAGGATGCAGCCAGATTGTGCAGTCCATATATGGCAAATATTTACTCACATGAGCATTTCCACTCCATCTGCTCTGCAGATAGAGTAAATATTTCACAAACTGACACTTAATTTGGTAATACCAAATCAGAAAAGGCACATCCACGCAGGCATCGGTACTTTGTACCATCCCCAAAGAAAGCCGCCGTCTTTTCCCGGTTATAGGGGCTTGATATACCAGCAATTAGAAGTAATAAGTAAGTTTGCATAACAAAACCAGAAATTAATGCCCTGATTTTTAGGGGGAGCATTGCTGTATCCTAGACCACTATCAGTTCACTGTGCTGGGATAAACCAGCCACCGAAGGGTTCGTTTGAAAAAGTTTCACCTCGGCACTCGAACCAAGAGGCGCACGTAGCCGGAGGTCATTTCTTTTTCATTTGCAATGAGACATCGTTTCTTGTGACTTACTGGGTCCCTGATGTCCAGATAGCTTGGGATTCTTGATTTAGCCACTAAATATATGGCCAAAATCTGTGCTTTGCTGCCAAACCCCAACCGTTGACCGCTAAAACCCAAGCCTTGACCTCAGCAGGGGAATGCTGCAAGGAAGGAGAGAATTCAGCAAGCGACCGAGGCTGGTCCTACACGATGCATTGGCGTTACATACTTTCTGGAATGAAATAGGAAGAGATTTTCGTCGGAACATTCCACTTGGGGGAAAGAGGAAGAAAAAGAAAAAGAAAAAAAAAATCTGTCACGGTAATTTCAACCATATTGTTAAATTTCTGAACTAAACCTTCCCAAAGAAAGTCAAAGCTTATGCCGCTAATATAAAAATAATTATTTTGTCAACATCAAAACTGTTTCATTAACGTAAACATGTTTAACGGTAACAGTCTAATTTAATTTAATATTAATTTTGTTTGAATTGTATTACAAATTATGTTGGTTTATTTCACAATGTTTCAAGAAAAATGAAATTTTTCAACGTTCCCATATCAGCTGCTAGGAGTTCTTTTGCAAATTGCACTCTGGAGTATGTTTTGAATCAATTACTCTTCTTTTTAAGTCAGTCTGAAAACAAACTTTGAATTCTCAGAATTTCTATTATCTATTTATGCATAAAGCTATTTTCTGCAAGCGAAAAGTTCCCAAAGACAACAGATTGGAAAGAAAAGAAAAATAAAAGAAAATGTACAAGAAAAATAAAGACGGGGAAAAAATCCAAGTCACTTCAACGTTCAAGTTAGATTAGATACCGAGACCTAACCAGGCCCAGGAGGGACATTCATATTAGCCGAAATTCCTGCCCAAAAGCTTTGAATGAAGAAAAAGAACCTAATCACCCCACTTACGTTTAGCAAACTTGGCATTGGAAAGAGCTAAAATTTCTCATGAAGGTGGTATTTGTGATAGAGTTTCAAGATTCTCTCGCTTTTCCTCTATATTATTTGTTTCTATTTCTGGATTTTCCTCTATTTTATTTGTTTGGTTTTCTTTTAAATGCAGAAAGATTTGGTGTAGGAGCCACAGCGCAGCAGGCAGTTCCCACTGCATTCTTTCCACCATGGGCTTTCCTTAAATGTTTCTCACCAGTGTATCCAAGTCATAGAATCATAGACTGGCCTAGGTTGGAAGGGACCTTAGAGATCATTTAATCCAACCTCCCTGTCATGGGCAGGGACACCACCTCTCGACTAGACCAGGCCAACACATGGGGACCGAGCGGGAATCGAACCCGCGACATCGGTGTTGTCATTGCTGTCAGCACCACGCTCAACCCACTGAGCTAACCGTCACTCTCTGCAACGTGAGCATGCTTTGTCTCATCTACCTGACCTAAAAAAACATGATAAAAGCTAAAACTAAGCAAAAAAAATCCAATATTGTCAAAACAGATATTTTACCGCATATAATCCCAAGATTTCCATTTTTTTTTTGATGTTTTGGAAAACAGTCCAAGTGGCAAAGAACTTCAAACAAAGTTTGAGAGAAAGAGCCCTGAAAACTGGCTTTTATTCGGTTTCTGAGAGGAAGTCAAGAACAACGAAAAAGCTGAAGGAGGCAGTTGGTTACGCTTTACCATGGCACCAAAAGAGCCTTCGCACCAGCAAGTCCAAACCAGACCTTAAAATGCTTCTCCATCCACAATCCTACAACACTCTTGACTTTTGGAGTATGTCTGAGTTGAGATTACTTACACGCTCCCCCATTCAATTAGTGAACGCAAAGCCAGGGGTGCAGGTACGGTGTGTGCAAAGTGAATTCAGAAATTCCATTTTCTGGAGGTGCTAAGCACGCAAAAATGCCACACGAATTGTTCTAGAAATACAAATGCCAGGACTATAAGTGACATTGGCTAACAGCTAATAAAAAAACCCCACAACCTTGACTGATTCAAAGAAAAGAACTGAAATAGAAATGACAAAACTTATGGATTTGATAAGGAAAAATACTGCCAGGACACCAGAAATAGATGACAAACTGGGAAAGTATCCACTCTAGCTCACCCCAGGAATTGATAGACACAGACAAACCTTTCCACAGTCTGTTTCGAAGGTTAGAAAATGTCCATATCAAATTACAGGGCACTACACACTTTCCATACCAGCTCTTACTTAATTAAAGTAATATTGAAATACAATGTTCCTGTCGTATTCCCTTGTGGCCAGAGAAGTAGAGAAGTATCTGTTCTGAGTCTCTGAAATCAGATACACATTTTCCTTTAAATAGACATTTTCTGGGTCCATATCAAGATAATTTAAATAAAACTAAATTTAATTCAATAAAAATCTTATCATTCTAATGTGGAATAAAACAAAGAAGAGTTTAAAAGATCCCCAGGGTAATCTTCTGGTACCCACAGTTATAGCCAAACACACAATCTTTGCTAATAACTCTTATTTACATATATATTAAACACGTATACCATTAGGAGATAAGTATATATTGATAGAGCCATGAAGTTTAGTGGTTCCCTTGAACACATATCTCTAAAGTAAGTACCTTACTTACAGTTTAATAGAAATTCTGGTTAATTTAGAGATTATGAACTAGATATATGTTTCTAGGAGTTCCTGGAAAGTCTCTGAAAAAAACAGAAACTTGCTAGAGATGGGTATGGGAGAAAAAAATAATTCAGCTTTTCAAGGGATAGGAAAAAAAATTAGTCATTCAAAGCAGAAATGTTCTCACTCTCTCATTAAGAAAAAGCTAAAATGAATAAATCCGAAACTTCCAAATTTCATTATATCTTTTCCACCTCCCAAGAAGAAAAGGAAGAATCTCCAGCCTCAGCCTCTTTCCCATCATTTGATATAAAACATGAAAAAATTATTGAACTGAATTTCATAAACTTGAAGGTGATATTAAATTAACACAGAAAGGAGAAGCAAAATTAGAATTTTTGGATTAAATGTGGTCTGAACTATCACTGGAACTTGACAAACGCAATTGCATTCACGGAAAAAGAGGAAGTGAAAGCTACTTGATACAAGAAAGTATTTCTAAATACTTTCAAATAGTGCTTTTTTAAAAAACCTTTGAACTTTACTGATGATCTCTAGAGGTCCCTTTCAACCCTGAACATTCTATGATTCTATGGCGCCGCAGGCTCCCGCCGCGTGGCCGCAATCTCGACGCTGGTGGCTCCCAGCGACTCATTTTCGATGAAAGTAAATTGTTACTTTTGGTCCCGGGAAATGGTGGCCAACTTGCCACGTTGAAGAGCTCGGCGTAACCGGCTCTGCCTTCTCCTTCACGCTAATTCAGACCGCGCTCCCCAAAGTGCACAAACAGCCTGCAGAATTGCTAGGCAACCCTTTGCGCGCGTTTTGCCAGCATTTATATATATTTGTGCTCTCTCTTTTTAATTTTATTTTCCCTTCTGCCCATGTTTCTCCCTGCACCACTTCAAATGAGCTGAAGTCTAGGCAAAGAGGGGAGTCCGTGCTTGTGGCAGGACCATCGTGCATTAAGCGAGTTTATTTTGGTAGCGCTGTGCTCTGTCTCTAGTCACCGTCTTTTTACACATAATCAAAACATGAAGATTTATTATAGGGAGCACTAAAAATACGGCTTGAAAAGGACAAAAATAAAACCACAAACTTGCTTTACAGCTGTGGCCTTAGGAATGCAATTGGATTCGGTCTGCAATGGGGAGTGGCAACGCTGGCAGGTTTCAAATGGGACTTATCTGCTCGGGCTCTCAGAAGGGAAGCTCTCCGGCTCCGAGCATAGTGCCCAGAAAAAGAAGAGACTTACGGGATGTTGCACAGCAACGTGATACACAGGTCACCGCACCTTCAGGTCAGTCCCTAGCTGTAGGTCAGCAGTCATCATCTCTGTGTTGCCAGATTTTCCATCGTAAGACTCAAGGCTCCATGTGTGTTTCTTGAAAATCCAACCTCTAGAATCAAGAAATTGTAGTAGAATAGCAAAAAAAAATCCCAACCCCTTAAAGTTCCATCTTTGTTTCTTCATTTTAAATGTATTACAGCACAGCCCTGATGGTTGGGGGGAAAAAGATACATCTTGAAAAAGGACAGTCCCTAGCCAGATCACACACAGAAAGACAAACTGAGGAAAAAACGCTATGTGAATTATTCTTGTAAACCAACAAATGAAATGTCTTCAAAGCCCATCTCATGATATTTTGAACATCTGAAACTGGGCAGCCTGACTGAGGCCCATCCTCACTATACCTGGTATCACAGATAAAAAATCCCCCTCAGTAACTCCAAGATCATGGCCTCTCTTTTTTTTCTTTCTTTTTTTTTTTTTTTTGGTGGATAGCTACAAGTCTGATATTCAAAGGTCTGAAAAACACTTTTCAAAACCAACCCCAAGACAACTGGCTCCCTGCCAACCCCACGACTTGTACGCAAGGATCGCCAAAAGATTTCGCCAAGCAGTAAGCTGCTCTGTGAGGAGCACTCGAGGCTGTCAGTGGGGGATCCTCTGCACTCAAGACTCAGTGATGACACACAGCCCAGGGTTGCACCCTGCGTTGTTTCCCCTAGTCCTGGTCTACCTGATCTCCTTGCTGATCCAAAGAAGTCACCCAGAGGCCACCTTAACCCAACCTGAAATTTCAGTAAGCTGATCTTACGGAAGAGTCAAGCACACGTGCTCTTCAGTGACCAGGCAAACTAACTAAACATCTATATTACACACTGGAAATCACTGCAACTCTCTTGCCATCTCATAGTTAATCAGCATAAGCCGCACGTCTAATTAACTTATCCTCAACTTCTAGCAACGGAAAAATCTGAACGAAGCTTGCGTGACTTCAGGCATGTAGTCAGTAAGATGCGCTGGGCTGCTGGAGTGCTCCAGCACTTCCTAGATGTTTCTCCTTAGTAGTTTGTTAACTTGACACATCAGCAATGAAAAACTAAAAAGAGAAAGGAGCTGACACTCCTGAACACATTCTGCCTGCAATCATCTACCATTTAGAAAGAGGCAGGTTTTCTCACTGACTGCAAGTCAGACATTTGCGGATTGTGAATAAAAAAAGAACAAAAGTTACCAGGGAACTTTTAAATTTACAAATGATAGAAAACAACTTCCAGAATTTAATTTACTATCTCTGTATATTATTGTAATCCATTCACATAATGCACGCCTATAAAGCAAGCAGAGCAGAAGATGACGTGGGTAATGCAGGGATGCCACAGTCTTGGCCAGCATTACACAATAAATCAGGTTTTATCTCCTGTTTCTTTGTCTTGTGCTCTGCAACTGTGCCAAACCATTATACCCTAAAAAAATTTCCATTACGACAGAAGTTGAAACCAAAGGGAAGCAAAGTTCAGAGGTATTTGGAGCGTTTATTCACAGATGTGATAGCCTTATGTTTCAATGCATTTGTTCCCTTTGATAGAATGTATGTGCTCGAAGAGGCAGTTTTCAGACACATAGAGCATAAATTTCCATTTTTTAATAACCTTTTCAGAACTTTCAGAAAATGTTGGTCTGGCTTTTTACGTATCCTTCCCAAAGAAGACAGTAAAATGCTCATGAATTTGGCATTGGTTATTCCAAGCATCCACTCATTCTGCTCAACACATGTAATACCAACACTATTTTTCCTCTCTTTATACTCTGGAGGGAGACACAGGCTCCACAAAACACAGGAGAAAATCCTGACTGGTTTGGATTATAGGTTTCAGTTCTAATTTGCTTCTCTGACTCATCATGGTCAGCACCAATACATGTAACTTGTTGTATCTGTAGAGTGAGATGGCTGAAGGCTCCACATGGTGAAGGAAGGTGCATCTGCTGCTTTCCTCACCACCTTTCCACAGGATGGCTGGGCTGTTCTGCCTAACAGCACACAAAAAATAGTAATAAAAAACCTGTAATTCCCCTTTCTCCTTCACTAGACTCACTCCAGAAGTGTAATCCCCTTCTAAAGCCTACAGCTGACAGAGGCTGTATGAGAAACTGCAAGGATCTCTCTCACCTTGTGGAAAGGTCCCAGAACAACTTGATGGGCTAAGAAATCCTTCTTTGAAAATATGGAGTTCTGGCGTTTGTGCACAGTGATAACGTATAAATGCCTACGTTTTACATAAGGAGCTAATATCCACGGAAGACCCAATATATCTCAATATAACTGTATATTCCCATTTTCGCAGAGAATGAAGAGGAGTGTAAGCAAGGTCCTGGGCACCCAGCCCAAAGGATGCACAGGAAATACATCACTAGGTTCACGGTCCATTTGAGACTTTTTCGTTGCCCTAACTACAGGAGTGACAACAGGAACTGCCTTCTCAGCTATATTTTTAAAGTCAATTATAAACCACACATCATTTCCCTAAAAAATAGACTAATATTTATAATGAATTTCCACCAAACACCATTGCTGGGGCAAAGAATCTGCTGTCATCAACATAAGGTATGTGTGATCATGGTCCAATCCACCACACCTGCTCAAAGCAGGATCAGCTACACCAGGTTGCTCATGACTATGTAGAGTTAGGTTTTGAAAAGCTCCAAGGATGCAGATGCTACCACCTCAGAAGAAAAGAAAGGAAAAGAGAAGAAAAGAGAGAAAAAGAAGCGAGGAGAAGCGAGGAGAAGCGAGGGGAAGCGAGGGGAAG
>NW_009727752.1:0-1449 GCF_000703405.1 Apaloderma vittatum
GCACCTGAAAGACCCCTGCTGTCCTCCCCCATGAACAGGTGAGGAATACGAAGCAGGTGAGGAATGAAGATGTGGTCTATGTCATGCTGAGAGACCACAGTCTGATGGGCACCGAGGGGGTGCAGAGCCAGGGGGCAGAGGAACAGGCATGCAAGGGGGCTGCTGGAGCCAGTGGGCAGGGCTGGAAGGGGCCCATCAGCCTCCTGTGGTCCTTCAGCTCCTCTGCAGCACCCCATGGCCCCTGGGCTGCAGGGACCCCTGGCTTTGTGCTCCTGCATTTGTGGGGAGAGGCAGAGGGCAAACTTCTCTGGATTTAGCAGCTTATCACAGCTGCTCACTAATTTTATTTATTTATTTTTAAACGACAATCTATAGAATAAAGAGGCTTTTTCAGGATAGGGTGAAAAGAGTTTATTTGTTTATTTTTGCAGACGGCACAATTCAAGTTGAAATCTGGGCATTGCTCGGTGGGAAGAAGGCACTGGGGTGGCTTTGAGCACATTGGGCTGACAGGGAAGCAGCTCCACTGGCAGCCCAGTATTTTGTGGGATGCTGGGAGGCATGCTGCCCCTCTCTGCCAGGATTTTGGGTGTAGCGGTAAATGAACAGGTTTTGATGAAGGTCAGAATGGCAGAAGGCAGCAAGGGAAATACCGCCCACAGGAAATTGAAGATCTTAAAAATGAAAGTTAGGGTAGATAGAGCCCCAGACGGAGCACCTGCAGACAACTGTAAAAGGCAACAAAACCTCTCACTATCCCACTGCTCCTGGGAAAGAGGAGCAAGCCACCAAGGGCCACGCGAAGGGAAAGCAAGTCGCTGACCATTTCAAGCAGCATGTGATACGTCATAAACTCACCCGCTTCTCTCAGGGCACAACTACTGAGAGAATAAAAAAGGTGACATTATCTGGAATAAAGTTTGCTAAAAAATGAGGGACATCACAACCATAAAGGTCCTCATGGGATGCTGAGGGATATTGAGAGTTTTTGAAAATAGAGATGATCATTTGTCCTACTACACCGAAAATGTTTCTTGCTTCTCTGACAAGCCTTCCCAGGATTACAGTACGTATGCAAGGCATGGCGTAGTGTGTGTAAAGCTTTACAGAACTACGTCATATGGCTCTGTATCCTGCTTTGATCTTGGTTTTAGTTAGCACCACGAATGTAAGGTACATGACTTTTCATCATGAACATCAGAAAAAGAGCTCTGGATTTTGGCTAGAAAGGAGGACCCAGAGGGCAGCTGTTCTGGGCCAGCTCAGAGTTGTTAGCAACCATACAGAAGGAAGAAAATTAAACAGGTAATATCAGAGTGTGTATACTAGTGCAAAGCAGGACATGTGTGCTCCCTTCATTTAACAAATCCACCTAACGAACCTGTCAAAGAAACTGGGTTGGGAGAGGCTGTCATAGTCCTTCTCCCGGAATATGGCTGCCCGGTCCCC
>NW_009727752.1:1480-30632 GCF_000703405.1 Apaloderma vittatum
CTCCAGCACGACATCCATGTCTACGTCACTCCCAAGAGCCACTACTGTGGGCATGACGTCTTGTTTCTTCATGGAGTTGACGGCCTCCTCGAGGTTCTTGCTCCCTGTGATGCCATCAGTGATGAAGACGAAGGAGAGCTCAGCATTGCGCCGAGCGAGTCGCTGCCCGTTCCCCGGGCTGAGCACAACGTTGTTGATGGCATGTATGATGGCTGACCCTATGTTGGAGGATGAGTCCAGGTACTTGATCTGTGCCAGGGCACTGGAGATTTCTGTCAGGTTGTAGGTCAGTGGGAAGACCACTTCCTGTTCTCTCTCACTGCCGTACTGCAGCAGCGCAATCCGCGCGTTCATGTTGTCGCTGTTGCTCCTGGCCAGTGTGAGCTGGCGGGCCCCCTCCTCCACAAAGCGGTGGGCACTGTGGAAATTCCACTCCCCGATCCTTTCAGAGCCGTCGAGCAAGAAGACGATGTCAACAGGGCGCTGTGTGCACTGGGCCACTGCAAGCTCTGCGGGGGAAAGAAGACAAGTGTTGGCAGCATAGGAACACCTGCAGGGTAAGGTTAGGGCTCGCCTCAGGCTGCAGTTGCCTCTGCATATCTTTGTCCAAAGATGAGCCCCACTGTGTTGCCAAAGCCTGTCTCTGCAGTTGGTTCTGATGCCCTTAGCTCCTGGGCACTAGGTATTAACAAATGTTACTTTTGGGACCTCTGACAGACCATGAGATTTGACAGGTCTGTGCCTTTCAGTCCCAGAATTATATCCACCTTCTTACTGCAGTTTCCAGCCCTTATCTGTAAGAGGAATATCCAGAAACCAACGGCAGATGGTATCTGCAAATCTCTCAGTTACTTCAACAGAGTGGTTTACTTCCAGAGTTGTTCTTTGCACAGAGATTTGTAGGGAGAAAGTGATTTTCATACTTTTCACCCAGATTAGTTTAATCAGCAACGACTAATTCCCAAAGAGCTTATAAAGGTTGGGTCATATGGTTGGAAAACAAGACTACCCTTGTTGATTCACCTGTATGCAGTAAAGCAGCTTTTATAATATATAACAGACTAATATTTCAGTGAAATACAGTGGAACATTGTTCTTCAGTCACACAGAGCAGCATCTGTCCACAGCAAGCAAGTGGGCAAGTGTATACCCAGTGAATGAGCTCAGAAAAAAAAAAAAGGGAGAAGAAAACAGCCATCTTTGGAGACAGCTGTTAGTTAGGGACCATTATTTTGTCCCTTTGCAGTAGTTATATATATTACACTTGGTGTTCCTCCATGTGCACTGCTTCTCTGAGAAAAACTGCTGCTTCTGCGCTGTTGAATTTTCTTCTTTTGAGTTTCCTTCTCTCCTGAGAGCATTAGGCAGGAATACCATTGCAATGGCAGTATCACTCTGTGACGTACCTGCTTTAGCTGGCAGCAGGGCAGCGGCCACATCACCGTCAAGCAGTTCTGCGGCTCTAAGACTGAATTTCAAAAGGGTGAAGTCCTGGAGCTGATGCCATGTTATGTGGCATGACTGGCAAAGGAATATGAGATTCTGGAGCAGCCCCGGCTTAAGCACCCATTTCTGGCAACAAAGGGTAACTGCTGGGGTAGGATTACCTCCTTAGGTTGAAATTACACACTATAAGCAAATCCAACTTGTGCTTCCTCAGTGCTAAACGCTGCTATACCTGGATTTAGCATGGTGGAATGCTGAACTGTTGTAATTCCTTGCGTGAGCTGAGCAACAAACGGATCATTGTTCAGTACATGTGTGTAGTCAACACTCAGCAAACAGTGAAGCTACACTTTAAACAAATACATGCCCTCTTGAGACTACATAGACGGCGTCCCTTACGAATCCAACAGCACCATATATTTAATCAGAAGCTCTCATTGTGCATATCATAAAGCTCACAGACTATCTGACACCAGTACCACCCCTGATCAAACAGTCAAACCCAATGCAGGAACTTCTGCTGGTACTTGTGGTTTAATCTAATTTGTTGGACATAGCAGAAGTCTGTGGTTGTTCCAGTATCGGGTTCTCTGGCTTTGTAGACTGGCATTTCTCCTTAGTTCACACTGTAAAACAATGGCATGCCTTGAATGGTGCTGACTGTACATCATCTTACTGCAAACTTCTGCAATGCCAGTTCTGACTGCAGTAGAAACCAATCTCCAAGTAATGCTTTTTCTCGCATGAACTTTCAGAACATTGCATTTGAACTTCAGCTGTGACACTCCACTCCTTCAAAGCAATAAAGGTATTTACTCACCTCTGCCCAACCTTCCTTCAGAAACGTTGTCTAATGATACACCGATGCTGCGGTTCCCAGCATGCAGGCGCTACTGCCACCAGGATATTTTGACTTTGCCTTGGCAGTGCCTGCACTCCCGAACCTCACCTGCTCTGGGCAGGTCGTGGAGGGGGAAAGGCAGGAAGAACTGGGCAGGTTGCCCTTTGCGAGCACAGTCCAAAATCTAGGCAGGGGTTTGCAAAAGCAGAAGGAAGCGGGTGGGTGGGAGTGAGGGCTGCATATTGTGTTGGAGAAGTTTTACCAGTCTGCCTCCTTCAGTGCTTGTCTACAGGTAGTTATGTTTCTTCAGATGACAGGCAAGATACACCTGCCCTCCCGCACGACCCAAAGGAAAACTTAAGAGCTAGCTGACCGCCGCTGAGAGCAGCGCCAATCCATGGAGCTTCAGCGAGCGTAACACACATCTAGCTCTCCAGGCAGCCTCTGCTGCAGGAGCACTCTTCCGAGACTGCTCTCACTGCTCAGCCCTCACGAACCGAGAGCGCTGCCTCTGAGCTGGGTGATAAGGTGTCTTTACGTATGAGTCTTCCCGTGGGAACATCGCATAGATGTGAGCAGTGCAGGAAAACCTCAGGTTTGTCCTGTTCAGTGTGGTGCTTTGATTGCAGCTTGTTCCCATTTGTGAGAGGCTGAGGACCCAAGAGCCCTTTGCCGCAGCAAGGAACAAGATTCTCGTCCTTAACTGGGAAGTAAATTCTCAGAGATACCACCCGGAATTAGACCAACTAAAATCTCCATGTCATGCTTTAAACTGTTGCACTGATCACTGGTCCTGCAGCTCACAGCAAGGCATGAACAGCTGTAGCTCACCGTACTGCCTACCGTGTGCTAGGACACAGGTGAGGATGTCTTAAAGAAGGCAGCACAAAAAGCAGAAATACCGTTTTCCTGCCATTAGCAGCCCCACCGGTCATGTGCGTGTGCAGAGTAACCCCACCCATCCACAGATTGTTCCTGCTTCTTCTAAAACCTGGGTAACTTGTATTTCCTCTATTGTTTTACAGTGTTGACAGTGGGGGTGGATGGGACAGCGAGACAGGGACTGTGCACCCAGCCCTTTCTGGGGCTTTGCCCTTTCACAACCCTTCCTGTGTCTTCGAGAGGTGTGGATTGTCGTTTCCGCAGTCCCTTATCTCTGTCCTTCCTTTGCCCAAGAGCTTCACTGAAGCAATTGCTTCTGTGATGAAATCTGTTTGGTTTTATGAGAGGAATTAGCCAGGATTATGTCAGCAAAACAACACTACACACACTTGCCTCTGTCTGACAAGGGTCAACACAAATACTGCTCAGGTACAGAGACAGTGTTTAGGGTTTTTTCTCTCCATAATGAGCTGAACATTTCTTAGAGGCAAAAAATTGTTTCCAGTATTGCACTCCTTTGCTGGGAAATATTTACAATGGAAACGAAATAAACAGCCAGTGTGTGATGAAATTAAATAAACACCCCCTTTGCTGAAGTCCTGCCGAATCCTCATCTTGTTCCTAAGATGCTCCCTTCAAATCAGTAGGTTTTGGAGGCTTTTCCTCTAGTATCATGCTGGAGCAGCTCTGCTACTCTGAGTTCAATCTTCTTGCCGCTGAGCAGGCTAACTCACATGCTAACTCTGGGTTAAAAATCAAAACAGAGTAGGGAGCTTGGCTTTGCACAGATGATCTGCAATATGTGGGTTATGACCCGATACTCATATACGGACTCAGACACAGACTGATCCCTTTTGCCTTCACCTAAAATGTGGAGGACACCTTGTAAAACCCTCTGAACTCTTTTCTCTCTATTATACGCCCACAGCAGAGTTCTCTGAGCTACCTGCTCCCAAAGACTGGGAGAAAAAACTGGTGCAACCTTTGAAGAAAGACTATTTTTGGGCAGCACATCTGATGTGCTCATGCACTGTGAACATAAACACCTTCCCTGTGAGCCTGTCGCCAGACGGCTTCTAGCCTAGACAGGTAAGCCCCAAATGTTGAAGCAGAGCTGGAAGAAAACACGACAGTAAATTCAATGTCAACAAGTTCCTCATACCAATTCCCATGCCTGAGCTTGGCAAGTGGCTCCACTTTGCACACCTGGAAACGTTACAGCCCAACCACATTTCTGAAGACCGTACATCTCCCTCCTGTCCATCAAATATGACATTTGCTCAGTACACTTTATTGCAATAATGCCATGTCAGAGAGGCTGCAAAATTCACTTGCTGGGAGTAAACACTTTACTCTTGAGTCTCCACACAAAATGCCATTTTCTCATCCTATGGCTTGAGAGGACAGTAGCTATTCTGACGGCAATCGCCTGACTTTTTGAGAAAACCAGGGGCAGCTGAGCTCATGCAAATATCACTCCTTGTCTAAATGGACAGAGCTGCAGTGCAAGCAGTGGGTCTGTAGTCTCTCTGAACCAAACTAGCACTGGGTATGGATTGAATGGGCTATACTACATCACATTTAAACAGCTGCTTTTCAATAGCTCACATAACACATCACAGAGGTTTGACTGCACAGTCATGGATTTTTGCCTTGGACTGCCTGGCTCTGCATAGCCTCTTCCTCTTGGATATGAACAGGTACATGTTGCTAATTAAGACAGAAGAAACACAAATGTATAAGCAGAGAAAAAGGCACAGAGAGCTCATACAGCTTTTAAGAGAAGCCCTCCCTGGGTTATTGCTGCTCTCAATGGAAAGGCAGGCATGGCCCCTGTATAGAACATTTTGCTCCTTCCCTTCGATATCCCCAACTGCCCACTGCATGGTTGAGACACTTGATGCGGTGAGAGGAGATGCACCTTCCTTTATCAATCTTGCCACACAAATGGTTTGCAGAACCTGAAGGGACCCTTCAGGGTAACCCAGTGAGAGGATGCAGAAGATGCTTCAGGAGTGATCAGCAAATACATGCATAGGAAAGCATGGGAAAAGCACAGAGTTAGGATCTCTGCAAACGAGGAGCTTGCTCTGGCCCTCAGCCACGCTCGTGCTGGCAGCTTCCTTGGTGGAGCCTGCTGCTGGCACATGGCTGAGGGCTGGGGCACACAAACTTGCCAGAGCAGAGTGGGAGGGAAGAAGTGTGGCTGGCTCAGAGATCGAGGTAACACAGCTCCTCTGCAGAGAGGCAGTGGGCAAAGCAAGAGCATCTCTTGACGTCGCTGGAGAAAGTTGCCATGCTCATCAGCCAGGCAAAACAGAGAGGACTGCCCCTTGTGTCACATCCGCAGCTGACCAGCCACCAAGGCATTTCACTGCCTGTGTTTCTCCTAAACTAAAAGCATCTACCAATGCACCTGTCCCTTCTGCCAAACAGGCACTCGACAAGAAATGATTACCACCTCCCCTCAACCTCTGCCTCCAGCCACTTCGTGCAATCTCTGACAGATGTTAGCAAAGCCCTAGCACAGTTTCTGGGTCACCCACAATCTCACTGTGCACCATTTTGAAGGTGTCAATGAACAAGTCCATCCACTCTTGCCGCTCATTTCCAGTGGCAAACTTGGCTTTTTCGGCGGTAAAGGCCAAAGTGGCCACCAGCTGGGTGTACATGCTGGGGTCTTGGGTTTCCCGCGTGGAGTTTAGGAACTGGGCGATCGAATGTATGGTGCTGGGGAAATCTATGTTGACTCCCTCTTCCATGGGGCGGAAAATAAGTGGGTTTACGTCCCCAGGGTTCCTGTCATCTGCAAGTGAGCGTCAAAAGAATATTTTCAGGGCTTGCTAGCAATGGCTATGTCTCTGAAAGCTACCTGGCTTTCCTACGTGCACTGCACCAGAGAAGAAGAGAACTAACGAGGACAGAGAAGTAGAGATCAAAGCCAGATTTTAAATCTTTCTGCCACGTTTATGTCTGAGGAACCGTGGGATTTGTACTGGAATCACACATCAGCCAAGAGAACTCAGAAAATTACATGAAACCTTAGCCCAGTTCCTTTCTAGTCATCCAGCACAGAGGAAAAGAAGTGCTCAGGAAGAGGGCCACAGGGTGCAACTTCTTTTGGCACATGGCATTCAGCCATCGCGTAGCTTTGAACTCTGCTTTGTTCAAACTGTACATATGATGCTGTACAGCCAGAAAGACATCTAAGGGATGTAATTATGTGATCTCTTTGCCTGGCACTCAGCCCACGGAGCTTTGGCTACAGTCACTGCCCTGCAGAGTGCAGTGCTCCTGTGCAATGTTCCTGTGCCATGTCTAGGCTAGTCAGGACCCCAAGAGCCTCCACCTTCACCTGGCTGTGCTGAACTTAAATTCAAATAACATCCCAAAGCTCGAAGCAAAGCCTTTTGCATGGGTTAGGAAGAGCCTTAGAGAGCATCATGCAGTTTCTATTGAAGCAAGTGGTCAGTTCAGGTCTGCTCAGCATTTAACCCACTTAACACTCCAGCATCCTGTTAGCACTGCAGAAATCGATGGGCGGTAACAGAAAGACAAGGGCCTGCCCTGGAAACAGAACCTGGATTTCTTCAGGCCAAGCTCTGGGGCAGCATGCTTTCAGCTGCAGATGTGAATCCAAAGTGGTGATGTGCCTAGCTCTGCAAGGCAGCAGGGAGGAAGCTGGGCTGTAATAACCTGTCCCTCGCTATGCTCTGCTGGCAATACCCAGGCTGGGGTACCCGGCATGAGCAATTGATTTGCTCCTTGAGTGCCAGGACTGAAACTCTGACAGCCACAGGGCCAAGAACAGGGCTGAGTGTAGCTGTCTCCCTGTCGTGAATCTGTCTGACCTGTTTGTGACTGGACACGCGGATCGGATGTGCAGGAAGCTCATTCACATACCCTTTGAAGGGCACTGTCTCCAGCCAAAGGGTTTGCATGTGAATTGGCACCAACTCTTGAGATATTCTTGTAGAACGAGAGGAAGCTGAGCGCTGAGCAGAGAAGCCCCAGGCTCTGTCACATTTCTTATATCCTATCCAATGCAATGTATTCCCTTACCACTAGGCAAGTGTGATCATCGCAGCTCCTCCTAAACGATGACAGCAATGCATCTGGCGCGATAGGTGGAAAATGCTTTGTCCAAAGGCCCCTGAATCCCTGGGCATCACTTGGTCTACCAGGCCTAGCACAGATCTTTGCACACCAAGACAACTCTTTCCAGTGCCAATATGGGTGTACTGGCACTTTCACAGGAGGCCCCCGCCTACCCAGCTGTGTCACTCCACCTCCCATATCCTCTGGGGCACAGGTGTGGGGCCTGCATTTGACCTGGCCCACCTACAGCATCCCTTGAGGGATTTACCCAAGAGAAGACCCTCAGATGTCTCCTCATCATGTTCTGGTCCCCAGGACTGTCAGGTACCAGTGAACTGTTCTCACCTTGCATCAGCAACAGAAACACCCAAGTACATTACAAGTAAGGGATTGCCAAGTTCGTCTTGCTTTGGAGGGCGGTGATGGCCCAAGCCTAGGAAAACATGAGTGTGCCACTGCTTGGGTCTGCCTCTCTCCTGCAGTGTTCCTCAGAAACGGTGAGGCTGCAAAGACCAAAACTTTTGAAGAGCAGTCACCAGCATGGCACAGGGAAGTCACCTCCTTGTACGTGGATCCACAGGACAAAGTTCCTCAAGGGGACACTGCAAAGGAGGCTGTGTAGAGAGCTCAGCATCACGGCTGGACATTGTGCTCTCTGCACGGCCACGTGCAGATACTCAAAATATTAGCGAGAAATTTTAGACGGGAATAATTAGAGCTTTTCGGTCTTCATATTTCTGAGCACCCTGCCACCAGTTTTCCTTTGCTTTGTATGGGAATACATCCTTGAAAATATTCTTCTAATACTTGTTTGAAAGTAAAATTTGATACTCTGCATAATACTGAGTTTAGACTGCAGACTTTCACAACAACATTCATGGCAAGAGTAGAAATAAAAATTGCAAGGATTGGCAAAACTTTGTCCCCTATAAGATTTGCGTATATCAGCAAACACTGCATCTGTTGTATTTAAACAGGCACAGAGACTCAGACAGGATCTCTAGGAATTCAGGTTGCAGATCTGCCCCTTAACAAGCAAAATGTGATTAAGTAAAGCCACCTAAAGCAAACAGCAGCTGTCTCATGTATACCAGAGGATCCTTACAGCCTTTTTTCTTTAATCCAACACCTTGAGTTAATTGTTAAGTAAATACAGCCAGCGTTAGAGAAGCCAAAGCCTTGGGTCCACTATGGTGTCATTTTCCAAACAGTTCCTATCCCCTGCTCTGCCTTTGTCACTCCCAAGGAGCATCCTGCCCAGTGCTGCAGGTCGGGCTCAGTGTTTCAAAGGTCACATAAGTGGCAGAGTTTAGCCAGTGGGTTTTGACTTGATGTATAATAGAGATATGGAACAAGTGAGAAATTAATTGCTGAGTTTGGAGGTCAAAACCTGGTGGCTCTCAAGAATTGGGACAGGAAGAAGTATCAGGACTGAGTCATGCTGGTGCGCTAACACAGCACACTCATACCTACCTGTGCAGAGAACTCAGGCAGGAAAAGAGCAGGAGATGAAAACCCGGAGTCTTTCCCCATACAGAAGAACGCTATTTCCCAAACCCCTGCCATCCAAAGTGAAAGAACACAGTTTCATACCCTGCTCCCACTCCTGAGTCTTATGCACTCTCCCCTCAGACCTACCACTTTGTGCAGTTGATATGAAGTCACTTGTAATGTTTACCTGTCTGACAGGGCAGCTCAGGACAGACGATCTGTGGATCTGGAAGGAAAAGAAACAAGGAAAACTGAGTGATGTGCTGCCACTGCCATCTCCCCTTCACAGCTTGCCCAGTCAGGGTGGCAAGGAGAGGTCTCCTCCAAGGGGAAAGGACTCTGAAGGACTGCCCCAAAGGGCTGCCCCACATTTGAGGAAGGACTGTTTATCCAGGACTACATAAAGGTCAGTCCCCACCATGAATGACCCAACTCATTAGATACTGGCCAATCTGCTGGGACACGGTGCCTCTGCAATCACTGCAACGCACCTTATACTCCCCCCACCATAAACCCTGGGGCCAGAAAACCCAGCTTCCACAAGCAGTGCAAAGACAGGAACAGACCTGGGCAGAGCACGTCCTCCATCTTGTCAATGAATTCCTCTGCCACCAGGTCTGAGAAGAGCCTCATCTTCTGGACTCGCTGGGGTTCATTGCAGGCAATGGAGACCAGGGTCTCGCTCTGTTCTGGCTGATCAAACATGTCTCCAATGCCAATGGTATTGACGACCACATCTCTACCGCAAAGAGCCCCTAGGTTCTTGTCATCATCCCGGGGGTCATAGCGCCCATCTGTGATCACCACAGCAAACACTTGGGCTTTCTTTCGTCTGCTTTCCTTGATGAGCTTGTTGTAGGCAAACTGAAGGGCAGACGGTGTCCACGTGCCTCCCGCGATCCACTCCAGGCGCTTCACTGCTTCCTTGAAGCTCGACAGTGAATCAATGCGCTCATCATCAAGTTTGATGGCTTCGAAAGTCCCCTCGTGACTGTACTGCACCACCCCAACACGGGCACCTGCCAATGAAGCGTCACATTACTTGGCTTCATGTCCTTAGTGAAAAGTGGAGAAAGTCAGCAAACTTTCACATCAGCAAAGACCTGGCCTACAGAGATGGGAAAAGCAGAAATGCTGCAAAAATGCCAGACAGATGGATTCCAGCTCAGGACAACTACAGACAGATGCGGAAGATGGAGAGACCCAAGACTCTTTCTTCTCCCCATGCCCTTCTCTGTCCCCACACAGACCTGTCTGTGACTTGGGGTCCTTGGCAATAGAGCCCAGCCGACTAACCACATTGACAACAAAATTTTTCTCCAGGGTGAAGTTGGTGTAGCCAATACTCTCTGAGCTGTCTATGACGAACATGATGTCCAGGGCACCGCAGCGCTTCTCACAGTCTGTGGAGAGGGACGGAAGGAGGAAAACACAAAGGTCAGCAATGGCAGAAACAAGAATCACCAGGGCAGAAGAGATTGTCTATGGAAAGATGGATAAAGTTAGCACCACATCAAGCACCCACAGGATTTGTGGTGCTGCATGCAGCTGACAGCACAGGAGGATTTTACATGCATCCTTCTGTTGACATATATCAAAAGAAACCTTTCTAATCTTCCTGTGTAATACACTCTATCCTCTCATCTGGACCATGCAACTCTGTAGTGCAGAGCTAAATTTTGGGAGACAAGACAAGCTGCCCCTGCAGTGCCACCACCCTCAGTGTGGGCAGGGACTGGGGTGAGAGGGGAAGGATTTCCCATGGTGTTGCTTCTACAGGGTGCTGTGCTGTGCAGAGCGGACAAGAGCCCACTGCGCCAGCGACTCAGTGCGAAGGACAGCTCATGGTGCAAAGGCCCCTCAAGGGAGATCCTGAAGAAGGAGGCAGCATCTGGTGATCCCCCTTCCTCATCCTTTGAGTGGTTGTTCCCCTGCCCGGGGAAGAGGCAACGATCTGCTCACCACAGCATCCGCAGGTCTCTCGCACGTAGGTCATCACATCGCAGTCCTGCCAGCAAAGGGGTGCAGGGTAAATACTTCCCTCTCCCCCTTTGTGCAGCACCTGTGCCCTCTATGGGAAAGGCTCCCTTTTCCCTTCCCACCCAGGCATCCCCTCCCATCTTTCCCCCTCCTGTGGGAAGCCAGTCAGTGGCACGATCTCACACCCTGTTTTTTTCTCAGGCTGTGCACAGCAAAGTCATGGTTTCCCAAAGAGGGCTGCAGAGCAGTGCTACTTACAGTCAGGCCAGGATCTCCTGGTGGACCAGGGCTCCCCTGCAAGTAAAGAAGAGAGATTTCAGGCACAGCTTTCCCATGAGTTCCCTTTTTGGGAACTAGATGCCACAGCATCAAAAACATGCCTTTATGCAGAGGTCTGCCACGAGAAGGGTAGGGAAGCCTCACAGGGAGCCAGCAGGCACATCGGGCAGCTGGCGTCCCCTCCAGCAAGCCCTGCTGTGGGGAGACCTGCCAGGGTCTGCTGGGCTTTTGCAAATCAAGAAGTGGGGAGGAGAGGAGGAGCTGGAGCACCTGCTCAGACACAATGTCATGGTACTGTACCTCAGAGCCTGGTTCACCAGTTGGACCACGGGGTCCAGGCTCCCCTCCTGGGCCAGGATCACCCTGGGGAAGAAACAAGGAAGGGTCAAGTATTTCCCTGGTAAGTCTGGTGATGCAGCTGCTGGTGTTCGGGGCTCCTCCTGACACCCTCATCAGGCACAGCCCTGCTGAGTGTGGTCACCAGCCTGTCACTGCTGAGCCTGGGGACACAGGGCAGGCAGGAGAGCAGCAGCGCTGTCCCTAGCACGCCTGCCAGAGGTGTGGGAAGGGGACGCTCATGTCATGGGCAGTGTGGGAAATCTGCTTACCGGTTCTCCCTTCGTTCCTTTGGTCCCTTGCGCTCCTTTTGGTCCAAGCTCACCTCTTATTCCCTGCTCAAAGGAAGGAGAAACAGATCTGGCACGGAGTACATATGGATGTGCAACACTGCTCTAAGCCTGTCAAAAACACATGCCTGCCTGGGCCAGGAGAGCATCGTCTAAACTGGCAGCTCAGCACAGAGCAAATAAAGGTTGTTTACATAGGCATTAACCAAGAATAAAGAGAAATTTTGCAAAGCAAATTTCAGATGGTTTCAAAAGGAGGTGGGCTTAGGAGGCTCCACAGCTGCGGGGAACATCCAGGCTGTGAGCAGGACAGGCTTCTTGGCCACACACCCAGAGGGTTGGGCGATGGCTGCTTGGTATTTCAGTCAGTAAAAAAAACCAGGCAACAAACACACTCACCCTGGGTCCTGGCAGCCCCTTCTCACCCTTGTCACCCTGCAAAGGGAGAGAAGGGAGAGGTCAACATCCAACCAGTACCAGCCCCACACCACGCATGCACATATCTGAAGTTTGCAGTGAGAGGCACAAAGCTGGACAGCTGGTGTAGCCTCATACTGATGGTTGGGGTGGTGAGTGCAGCCACAGCCCCATCACCACCATTGCGGCTGGTGTGCCCAGCACCTCTGCCGTCAGGTTGATGGAGCTGCGTACAGGCTCAATGGTAGCGCTCAACCCCCACCATCTGCTTTGCAGGCTCCGCATTTTTGTGACCCTGATGGTTCTTCTTGCTTCTTCCCTCTTCTTCCAGGCTGCTCAGCTCCAACAGCAGCTTCCACTGAAATGGACTTCCTTGTGGTGCATCTGTCTGCATGGGACAAGTCATACATACCTGTGGTCCTCTGGGTCCAGGGTAGCTGAAGCCAGGTCTGCCTCTGTCACCCTTTGGTAGAAAAAATAAAAATCCATCAGAAACCAAATAGAGCCTTTCTGGCTTGACAATGCTGGTGACAGCCAGAGCCATTTTCATCCCCTCTTGGAGTGAGAAACCACCAGGAGCTGTGACTCCTGCAGCTGGCCCTGAACCATTTGGAACAGCTGTGCAAAGCAAGGTTTGCACAGTCTTAGTGATGTCGCATGCCAGGGACAACCCTGAATCTGCGCAAGGTGAGAGGTGCAATCAGGACTCCCTTGGCCAGAGCAAGATCCATATCTCTGTCCCAAGGGTAGGCTCCAGTTTGAGCTATTTTGTTTTTGAGGCAGACAAGTTTCTGCAGTGAAAACTGCCTTTCTTTTAGTAACAATAAAAAAGGTCAACTAAAATACCCTTTCAAATGCAAAGTTACATTCAGGTACTTTACCTTTGGTCCTGGTGGTCCAGCGTCACCTCTTGGGCCCAAGTCACCAGGGTCCCCACGTGATCCCTGCAGAATAGTGTTGGGGAGAGTGGAAGAAGTGGATGAATGTCATGGGTTAGGGCTGGGTCTGCCACTAAAGGATGTTCCCTGCACCTCCTTGGCTGCACAGAGGACTGTGCTGGAGAAACCAGCTCTTGAGATGATGCTGTGAGACCATCTTCCCTCCCAATGAGGTTACTGTGACAGGGGCTGATTCAGCACTTGGGCTTCAGCATCCCGTGGAGCCACAGCGGGGTGCTGAATTAACCACTGATCCAGGACAAATGGGGGCCCCATTTCCTCTCCCTGTGACTTACTGTGACATGGTCCCTTCCACATTGTCAGGGGAACACCTGAGACTAGAAGTGATGGAGAAGCAGGGTCCTGCAATTTCTCCTTGCCCTGGCAAAGGCTAGCCAGAAACCTCTGGGCTAATTTTTGAGCCTCCCTGAGCAAAGGTCAGGCAGGCTCCACTCAGGAGGGACGGCGCAGCTGGCTCACATCAGTAGGGCAAGCTCTCACCACCAAGGGAGGACACAGTCATGCAGATGCCCAAGGATGACTTACTATATTCCCTGGCTCTCCTACAGCACCTGAAGGGCCTCGGGGTCCTGGTAGACCTTGGTCTCCCTGTAAAGCAAAGCAAGATGCAAGAACATACAGAGGCACGTACAGGTAGGTGTTCATAATAAGGAAAGCTGGGTGAGCTGTCCCAGAAGGTAGCAGTGCTCTCCCTCCCTCCTGGCTGTCACCAACCCCTGCTCCATGCTTACCCTTGCTCCTTTGCTTCCAACCTCACCGGGCAGGCCACGACGACCCTCTGCACCAGGATCTCCCTGTGAGAAGGGTAAAAAATATTGGTGGTCAGGGATGTCTTCAATGCTGTTTGTGTGCATGGCAGCGCTCCTTAGGGTGAGGAGGCATGATGCTGTTCACAAATCTGTTTCTTGGCTTGAAACACAGTGTCAGGGCAGTGTGCCCTCTGAACATGTCTCTTGAGCTCTTCTGTCCTTCATCCCCTGTCTGGATCAAGTCCTGGAAGAGGATATACCTGCTGCCACTAGGGCAGGCAGCGGGCACAGTGGGAGCAGAGCACACATACGGAGCCTACTGGGTTCTGCAATTCCCAGTTCTGGTGTTGGGACACTTCATGGCTGGGCAGTAGCACATCTCACACGCCCAGTCCTGTGCATCTGGGCTCATTTGCAATAGTCTGGGCAGTTGCTTTACTCACCCTTTCTCCTTTGGCCCCAGGAGTGCCTTTGCTGCCTTTTGTTCCTGGATCCCCACGTCGACCCTTGGCAGCCAGAGAAAGTCAAATAAGTGGGATGCAAAGATAGATGTTACCTGAGCAGTGACACTTGGCTGCCCTGTCTTCTCTCTCCTGGCCAAAGAAATGTCTCCTTGCCTCCTTAGCGAGCACGTGCCGGGTAGCAAGGGAGCAGGGATGCCCATGCTGGCACTGCTTGGAGGATCTTGCATTTGGCTTTTGGTAAGTCATAGCCATTCTTTCAGAATGGTGGTCACCACAGAGACCACAAACACCTGTGGTTTATTCCCCAAGGGTTAAACATTCTGCTTTACTTCCAGCTCATCTGACATTTCTTCCCCCAACTGATCTCGCACAGGTACAGAACTTGGCTGTGCTCTGGTCTCTTGGTACTAGTGGAGTCGTGCTGCTGTATTCTGGCAAAGAACAGCACCTCTGACCCACTCCCCAGATTTCGCAATGTCTTGTCACATTAGTTCAGGTCTGCATGGCACCATTGGTGCTGTGACTCGGCTGTGATTTGATGCTGACCTCTTCAGAGAGCTTTACTGTAACAGCCACCAAACCTTGACTGTGTGGGCTCCTGTGAGAAGCCAGAGGTTTGGAGAACTTGTTAGAGTAGAGCCAAAGGGTCTCTCTGGGCATCCACAGAGGTATTTGTGGTTATGTGGGAATACAGGATGCTTCTCTAAGATTAAACAGCTAACATCAGGTTTAGGATTATGGAAGCACTGCTCTACGAAGATGGGGAGACAAGAAGGTGATCATCTGCACATCTTGCGGGTAGCAGAGGGCAGGACAGGCAGGCTAAATGGGGCACTTTCTCAGAACTCATCCAAGAAGCTGCATCAGGCTCCCATGGTGTGTCCACTGTCCAGAAAACTATCCAGACACTTACAGGCTCTCCTTTGGGACCAGGAGCTCCTGCTTCACCTTTTCTTCCCTTACTTCCAGCAGGCCCTTGAGCTCCAGGGTTGCCTGGAAGACCCTTGGAGAAGAAGAAACACAATCTGTCAGAAGAGAGGCCAAGCTGCACACAGCACCCCCCCGCCCCCTGTCTTGTCCTGTGGCAAGCAGCCCACTCTTCAGCAGATGTGTGTACGAACACACAACTTAGGCTTCCACACACCCATCACGCCTACATGTCAAAGCTACGTGCACAGGCTCCAGCCTTGGAGCAGTGCAATGCTGTGTCACCTTTCCTCCATCAACCAGTGCAAGGGCTTGTCAGCTCTTCCTTGCAGCAATCTCTCCAGCCCTGCCTAGAGCCAGAGGGCTATTTCAGCCTCCACTATGTCTGAAGTAACTGGCTATCAGCAAGGCAATCCCTTTGGCTGTAAGGCCAAGTGCCATGGGTAAAGCTTGTGTTAGATCTCTGAGCAACTCATCGTTAAAGTTTACTCACATGAACAATAACATCCTGCCAACACTGGCACTGCCACAAACACTGAGGAAGTCAGGAGAAACCATGTCACAGGGGAAACCATGGCCAAACAGGGCCTTTCTACTCAGGAGAAGATGGGAAGAGAAGGAAAGATGCAGTGCAATGGGTCAGTGGGAAGATAAATCCTCCTAAGTCTGTTTTGCCTGCTTTTCTCTGCTCTGGACAGACACTCGAGATCCATTCTCATTTTACTCTGGGTAGCTGCAGGGATGTTGCACAGTCCCTTCTCCTGTGGTTCACGTGGTATTTCCCACTGCACTAGTGGGGATGTGGATGACAGCACAGCTCGGCTGGTCACCCAGGGGCTTGTGCTTTCTCCGTGCTGGTGAGCTAATTTGCAGAATCGCCAGGACGCCTTGGCAAACAGTGCTCTTTGTGCTGCGGCTTCCCCAAGACCAGCAGTTGATACCACTCCAGCTCCACAGCACACGGAGCAGACCCTAGTAAGATACTGGAGACACCTGAACCCTGCATGAACCTACCGGGCTTCCTTTTTCTCCTGGAGGTCCTGGGGGTCCACTGCGACCAGGTCGGCCAGGATCTCCCTGAAACAGCCAGAGAGCAAAGGTCATTGTCTGCAGCACGGTTTTGCAGACCATGCAGGAGCCAAAGGAGCAGGGGCAGCAAGGCTCTTCCCTTAAGACGTTCCCAGAGCCTATGGGCTCCAGACCCCAGAGCCTCCACGAGTAGCAAGGGATTTAAGAGTAAAAACAGGTAAGTGTTTAGCTGTCTCCACTAGTGGCCTCTGGCCATGTTCTGCTTGCTGAACCTCTGTACTTGTACCTTTATGCCTTCATCTCCTCTTTCACCTTGGTCTCCTGCATCTCCTGGGTAGCCATCAGGGCCCTAGGGAGGGAAAGGACAAAGAACAACACAGATTTCAGTGGCAACAGGAGGAATTTTTCCTGCAGAATAAATCAACTGCCTTAGAAAATTGCTCTAGAGATTAAAATAGATTTTGCTTGTTGCTTGTTGAATGAAAGGAGCCATTCCTTCTCTCTGTGTGGAGGGGAGAGACACTGGGAGCTTGCTTGCCCGTTGAGAGGAGGCACAAAAATATGAGGCTGTGCTCCCTCTTCTGGAGATCCCAGGCCTGGGATCAGATCATGCAATCAGTAGAGAAATGGGCCAGTAACCTCTTGTTGGCATCTTTCTACATGTGTAACCCACCCAGCAGCTATACAACTGATGTGCCAAATGAAAGAGTAAAGCGTTCCTACCTTGTCACCACGGTCTCCCTTGCAGCCCGGTGGTCCAATTCTCCCCAGCTTGCCCTGGAGACATAGCATTGAAAAGAAAAAGACAGAGAAAATGTAGGTGACTGAAGGGAAAACACAGCTTTTCTGGTTAACAGCTACTAGGTTTTTAACATCATCTGCTAACCATACCTGTCATCAGCTGGAGACTAAAAACCAAATGTAATCCTTAAACAGGAATGTGGTGTGCAGAGACAAACGGAGGAGGAGAAAGCAGGCAAAATGCCCTGAGTGGTAGCACGGGTGTCGGTGTGAATTCAAGCACAGCCACCCCGCACATGTGCCCTGGTTGACGGACACGTCCCTTGAGGCTGTATTTGGTGTTCACCCATGTTGTGCTGGTCCTCTGTTGTGCATCTCACATTAGAGAGGCTCAGCTTCACAGGAGCCACTCTGCCTGATGGATGCTGAAAGCAGTGAATGCCTTGCTCTGCGCTCCAAAACCCCTTTGTCAGCAGCGCCTGGACAGCTTGCCCTTGCTAGAGACTGGTAGTGACTGAAGGACTTGAGTGTTTTAGAGCTTCAACAGGCGTTTGAGGAGTGGAAAGAGGAACTGGTATTATCTCACACATGTACTTGGCTGGGTATACGAGAAAGTGCAGGACAAAATCAGAGTGCTGGCCAGCAGACAAATCCAGCTGAAGTAATCTCAAGTCAGGCTATCCCACTGCATGACAGCATGAAGGTCTAAGCGAGGTCTTGGCCCTCTAAATCCACCATAGAGGATACAGGATTTCAGGGACTTTGTTACAAGGCACTTGAACCTGGCTTTAGGGCTTTATTATTAAGAACAAGCTTAGAGATGAAATTTCAGATATGTTACAATGCTGCCTTGAAAACCAAATATCTGCAAAACTTTCTGTGTACATGTCCTGTAGGGGTCACTAACACTCAAGGGGAGGCATCTACACCCAGATGATCCAGCAGTATCACCTCCTGCAGCAGCAGCACAGCCCAGGTTCCTGCAGAGAGCTTGCTCACAGAGGGATAGCACTACTGTGGTCTGAATTCCTTCATCTCCAGCTAGCTCACATATTTCTACAGGGCATGCAGAACAATGTGCAAATAAGTTAATAGAAACCTCAGTCAGAACAAAAAGCTAGCAGGTGGGATGGAAGAAACAAAAGCCCGTGGAGACAAGGTGGGGTAAAAAAAAATGAAACATCAGGAGCAAAATTACGGGGTGCTCCCAATCGGATGTTACCTTCTGTCCATCGGTGCCGTTCCTGCCAGCCAAACCAGGAGCACCCTAGGATCAAGGGGGAAAAAAAAAGGGATCATTGATCTGTTAACACAGTCTCAGGGGTTGTTAGCTGGAACAACATGCAAGTTAGAAAATGTCTTTTCTTACCCTCCGTCCATCGGATCCAAACTCGCCCTGGGGAAAGAAGAGGACAGGAGTAAGCCAGCCTGCCTACATCACCTCCCACACATTTAGTTCTATGAAATCTTCAACACTTCACAAGACTGTGAGCAATGGCTGAAGGAGGAGACAGGCTTTGGGATGCCTCTGGGAGTCCCTGACCATGTCTGCAATTGCATATTAATAAGTCTGTTATCACAGAGTACTAGAATGGCTTGAGTTGGAAGGGACCTTAAAGGTCATCTAGTTCCACTCCCCCTGCCACAGCCAGGGACACCTCCCATTTAACCAGATTGCTCAAATCTCCCCATTATCCTTCCTATTACAGTTAAAGTCTCCCTTTTAGCAACAAAAAGACGCCCTTCATACCCTCCCAAGTACCCACACATGTCATTCGGTCTCTTCTTTCTCACCTTCTCTCCTTTCAGCCCTGGGACACCCTAGACAAAAAGAAAAGAAAAACCCTGTGTTAGTGCCTCAGCAGGACTGGAGGCAGTGCATGGCAGAGGTCTCAGGTGGGAAAGGGGCAGGTGGAAGGGATAAGCAGCATTTCCCCCTGCTTTAGCAAAATCCAATGAATGCAAACAGCTCAGTCACCAGCTATGGGATTCTTACCTTGGGACCAGGGTATCCAATCGGACCTTCAATACCTGGGTCACCCTTAAGGGAAGGAGACACAGAGAGTTAGCTTGAGTGTGGCAGAGACGCTACCCCAGCTGATGCAGGGGCAGCACTGCTGGCTGCAGCAGAGGGGATGAGGACTTCCCACAACTCACCTGTCGTCCTTTCAGTCCAGGGGAGCCTGGCTCACCCATATTCCCCTTCGCACCCTAAAGAAAGAAAAAATACAGTGTAAGCCAGGGCTTGGTGCTGACTGTAAGAAAACGGCCATTTCTGCTCACTGTGGCTGCTCCAGCAGAGCTTGGGGCAGTGTGCTAGCAGAGTGGGACCTGCTTTATTTCAGGGAAGCTGGGGAAAGGCTGCGTGGGGAGGACGGTACACAGATCTGGGGGCAGGAGAGTGGGACACTCTGCACACGTAAGAGCTCTGGTCTTGAGGGTGGGAGAACCAGAGACAACTGCTGCCTCACTCCTGTTGTCTTCAGGTGCTGAAGGTGTTGGCTGTGGCTGTCACAGATCAGATGCCTGTTTACACTGGTGTCAGTGCATCAGCCTCAGCACAGACATGAGGAGACACTGGTGCTGGCTCTGTGCTCCATTGACTGCAGTGGGGCAGTGTCCCTGGGCCAAGATAGACACCAGAGAATTATTTCCCACCTGGGTGCTACACCTGCGAAGGCTGCTGCATCTGCGGTGGGATCTAAGGCATCCCACAGTGTCTGGGGCAGGCACTAGCATTATTCTCTTCCCACAGGTCAGGGAGACTTACCTTCTGCCCTCGGTATCCCTTGGGACCAGGTGGACCTGCAATCTCCAAGCAGCTCATCTTGTAGCACTGAAACACAACAAATTAATCAAAAGGTGTAACCATCGCGCCACAGCGTCCCGGCTGCTTCATGTGCTGAGCCAGTGTGCTTCTGGAGCTTGGCTCTGCACCACAGCTCTCCACATACCAGTCCCCACGACCACAGTGCTAAAAACTACTATGGCTCCAACTGGGTCAGAGCCGAGGCAGCAACAGGCATGTAGAACAATGCTGCTCGTCAGTTAAAAGCAGAAATTCATCACAAGCACATTCATTATGGCTTGGCTCTCAGCCCAAACTGAAAGAACAAGAATGTGAAGCATCTGATGAGGTGGCATGGGCTTGCTCTTCTGGAGCTATGAGGAGACGTGCACGCCCTTTGGAGCATCGCTCCCCACTGTGTGTGCTAGACTCTGTCCACCTGATACTAGCAGGACAGGAGCTCCAGCTTGCAGATGACCTATAAAACATGCCTCCAAAGTGATGAAATGAGTATATTTGATAGATCTGACATCATTGCAGGTGAGAAGGAGGCAGAAAGTGAAGAGACCAGTATGCCATTTTAACCACTGGATAAGGGGATGGATCCCCAGGCTCTGCACTGATCCACAGGTGGGCAGCGACACATCCTGCACAACTCACTGCAAAATCTGTCTTGCTACTTCAGAGTACAAGCTGGTCTTCTCTAACTGAGCCAACTTACACCTGTGTCAGGTGGCAATGACATAGAGATGCTGCTCACTCACCTCTCCGTAGGCTTCATGTTTCTGCAAAGGAGA
The DNA here is from genome assembly GCF_000703405.1 of Apaloderma vittatum. Taxonomy (NCBI): domain Eukaryota; kingdom Metazoa; phylum Chordata; class Aves; order Trogoniformes; family Trogonidae; genus Apaloderma; species Apaloderma vittatum. The sequence continues at coordinate 21,995 of NW_009727752.1, forward strand.
AAACAAGATGAAGAGAGTCAGTTAAGGTGGTCAGCCCCAATAGAAGAAGAGCAGTACACCCCTGGAGGTGTGTGTGACTGAGAGAGAGGAGGTGGTAAACATGCCATGGCTTTAAAGACATTCTCAGCAAAGTCCCCAATCAACAGTGCCTCACAGGTGGGGCCTCAAGGACCCCATGATGGTGAGCCCAACTGAGTGCTGCGCACTCTTCCACATGCCCCAGGGTGAGGAGCAGGTCCTGGTATGGGTCTGGTCTTCAGCAAGAACCAGCACTAGGGTGGCAGCCTAGCCAGACACGGTGGGGAACAGAGCTGCAAACCAAGGAGACCTGGTTAAGCACCGAACCAGAGAAATCAGAGATGCTGCAGACACTGTTTGGCCCATCAGTGCTGAAAGGACATAAAAAAGGAAGAGAAACAAGCCAGAGGCTTTTCCCTGGTAGAGGTGCTCTCTAGAGCCTTGCCAAAGACCACTGTGAGGAGGCTCAGAAGGCTTCCCTCCCCCATCCATTTAGAGCTGCTTCTCTTGTTCACTCTGTTCTGCTCCCTGCACCTCAGGTGGCACTCCGTACCATAGCCTGGATTATCCTGTCAATGGTGTTCACATCGATGTCCAGGGTGTCTTTCTGCGTAATGGCGTAGTTGTTGCGGTATAGCTCGTGCGGCAGGTTGGCGATTTCCCGGAGCCCCTGCTCATAGACGTTCTCACTGGGGGCCACTGCAAAGAGCTTGATCCCCATGTCCCGTGCCCTCTCAGCCTGCATCTTCATCCCCCCGCAGGGGCTGCCAGTGACATGGCCATCAGTGATGACTATTGCAAAGTTCACGCCCGAGGCCATCTGGGTCTGGATCTGCTCCGTCATGTTGGAGATAGCACAGTCTGTGAAGGTGCCCCGGCCAAGGTAGTTAATAGCAGACAGCCTGGGCAGGTAGATGTCTTTGCTGCTCGTTAAAGGGCTGTAAACTTCCACCACATCTGAGTAATGAAGTCCACCAAACTGCCAAGTGATGTAGACTCGGTTCTGGTAGAGCTCACTTTCCAGTTTATCAATGAACACAGGGATGAATCGCTTTATTTGATCCACGAGGCTCTGGATAGGCACAGTCTGCAGAGCAACACTCTCCGAGGTGTCGATGATGAAGTACACGTTGATGGGGCAGTTCCTCTTTTCTGCATGGAGACAATTATTCAGGTCATGCCAGAGCACGTCATGCACCACAGCATCCCCTTCAAGCGGACCAAGAAGCATTTATAGACAGCACATAGAGGACAGCACATAAGAGTTGTGAAATGAGAAGACCACAGCAAGAGGCTCAAGGTTCAGCTTCCTGCATGGGTGTTGCAGCTCTTACTACTCAGAAGTTAGTTCTTCCTGGGTTGGAGGAAATAAGGAAACTGAGGACTAAGTGCCAGGTTTGAACGAAGAGGAGCAGGAGTATGACTCTTGCTCACCTGCACTAAATGAATGTCCTGCCTGCCAGGATGCTCTTGCTCTCTGATTTAGAAACATTTTCAAAAAGATTGTACTCAAGTGTGATGCTGGAAAAAGAAAAAGTCCCTTCTATCTCTAGCTGTAACATCTGTGTTCAGGTCAGTAGACTCTTCAGTGCCCAGGACTTCAAAATCCTAAGATCTGCTCACTACTGAATCAGTCTTGAAAATCTTGCCATTTTTTGTGTAAACATCAGACTGGACATGTAAATCACATGCTCTTCACTGCAACTGAAAAGCACTGAAATTGTCTAATTCGAAGTGGACTATTTTCTGACATCAGCTATAGAGCTGAGCTCTGGAGACTCCCTGGTGTTTATTATGGAATCAGCTGGGAGATATCACCACTGACAGACCCCAGCTCTTCAATCTCTACCGTCTGCGGAGGACAGTGTCCCTACAGACAGACCACAGCCCCAGGGCACTGCCCAGGAGTGCAAAGGGGTAGGAGAGGTGTAATGTGCCACTGTCAGCAACTTGTAAGTGAGCTCTAAAACTGAGCATGGTTACTGCTTTTGGTGAAATTGTTGCCTACAAAGGAGAGAGTCACACAAATTAACTAGTTAATACCTGCACAGGAGGTAGAAATGACATCTCCACGATCCCCATCAATCTGAGCATGGAGACGAACTAGAGCCACACAAAGGAGAGTGGAAAAAAAGGCTTCTCGGAACATCTCAGCAGTTCCACTGGATATTTAGATACCTGTGGGAAAACAAGTTACTTTTTAAGCATGATATACCACCTCCTAGCTCTGCTGCGAAGATCCAAAGCGAGCCAATGCCCCTTGCAAACCCTATGTGTGAAAAACATGACCTCTACATCATCATGACGGGCCACTGGGCCACTAATGTAGATTTTTATATTGACTTAAAAGCTAAGCAATTAATTTCCTTTGTTGGTGCTTCTTCCTTTTTGGGTAGAGCTCTTGGAAGAGTTCAGGGCTTGAACGGTCGCTGAGAGCGTTCAGTCGCTTGGCAGTGCAAGGGGAGGGCAAGTTAATAATGCAGCTGAGCTGCTGCCTCAGTTGCATGAGAAATGGTAGGTATGTGAAGAATACAGGCAGCTCAGCTCCCTCCTGATCTCTTTAGAGACCTCTCTCCACATGGTGACCATCTATTCCCTGATGGGACACATCCTTTTTCAGTTTACAAGCTGCAGTGCATCACAGGGTTCAGTGAACTCTTTTATGCTGGAAAGGCCAGTTCGTATCAGTGATGCTGATATCTTTACGATAGTGACAGCCTTCCTCCTTACTAAAGCTTGTGCACATGCTAACAAAGGAGAGACAGTGCTCAGGCTGGAGTTTAGACAGGGGAAGGAGAAATCCTTATGCTCTTTAGAGATCTCCTGGGTGGATGGGGCAAGAGATCTAACAGCTTCAGGAACACCAGCTTGAGGTGTTTCACAGACATGGCTCAGCAAAGCCCTCTGACATTGAGGGTCTCACATGCCTCCAGCTCAGCAAATATCCCTACAAAGTCATTTGTGGGTCTTTTTTTCCCCTCCAGCTCAGAGACACAACAGCTTCGTGCTGTCAGAGAGCACCATTTTAGAGAGAGTTTTCCCATGATGGCTGAGGAAGCTGGAGACATCAGCTGTTGGAGAGGCTGAGAGCACTGGAGGCTTTGGCCAAGTGTCTGACTCACAGATCACCACGTCCTGAGTTTAACCACCTCCCTCCCTTCCTCCTGCCATGTGTGTGGGTGGGAAAGGCACTGAGCAGAAGAGCTGATTTCCAGGCAGAGCTGCGAGGAGCACAGACAACCAGAGCCAGCTCTGGCCCAGGACTGCCCCTGCCTACAGCCCTCAGAGATTTGGACTGGATCAACGAGGCACCATGGCCTTTGCCTCTACATGGGCAGAAAGGCAAGGCAGCTGAAAACATTAGACACATTTCACTTCTTAGTGGTCCTGCTGCACAGTCTCCTTTTTCACTTTGTCACAGGCACTCCATCTCCTTCAGAGGGGTCGTCTGTGCTGTGAGCTGTCTTAGCCTTCTGCTACACCAGCATCCCACCTGGTATTATGAGTGAGTGTACACATGGTGGGGAGGCTGCTGGAGCCTCCTCTACCCACCTAAGGAGTCTCCAACACTAAGGTGGGCAATGAGCCTATTTCATCACCCTCAAAGCACTATCAGCTGTTGTGATTCTCTCACAAATCTCATAGCATTTGATATTTTCCCTAAAGCTCCACCTCCTGCTGCAAAACAGTGATATGGAAATCTCAGGGTGTGTTTCAGACTGGATGTCGAAAACAATTTTTGAACACTGAGAGTCCAGAAAACTAATGGAAAGAGCAAATTGGGAGCTGACACATTACACTTAAATACTTGGGTCTGCCCCTCCTGCTCTTCCTTGACCTTTCTCTCTCTGCAAGAGGACAATGATATTGTAAGAGCAAGGCTTTGCAAGGATTTATCTTGAAATCTCAAGCAGTGAACAGATTTTGAGGGCAATTCCTTGGCACCATCCTCCTGCGTTAGGGTCTCTGCTCCTACCTAATGCCTCAGGTGCTCAGCAGAAAGATGTATGGTCTTCTCTGTTTCTCCCACACTCAGATCCCAGGTGACCTGGCTGCTACCCACATAATTGCAAAAGTATATGGAGTTATCTACACAGAGTCCTGCAAAAATAGTGGTCTTGCAGGAAGACCCGAGTTCTCTGCTTGTAGGTACCTATCCCCACCCTGAGCAACTGAACCAAATGCAGTATCATGGCAAACAAATAACTTGCAATGCCTCAAATGTGCAAACTATAATCAGCGCATTTGTACTCTCACTTCTGATTATCAGATGCACTAGAAAGGTCACCTCATTCCTGGTCAGGCAGAGCCATGGTCTACCTTATCCCACACACTGATATTCTGAAGTTCCTCCTGGTGCACTTCTTCAATAGCACACCACCTATTATAGCTGAGCAAACTGCTGCCAAATTCACAAAAATTCAGGTGGTCTGCTCTCTAAGCTAATACTACCTGCAAGGTATTGAAAGCCACACAAATTGCATTACTCTCAGGAAAGGAGAATTACACTAGCTGATCGCTATGCCATATGCAGAATGAAGTTTGAAACTGCACTGCTGCTCTCACATAGACCCAATCCCAACTTTTTTCACAGCCATGCCCAGCTGTGCCTGTAGTGCCACCCACTAGGGCTGAAAGCATTTTGCTCCACTTAAAACCAGAAAACTCCATGTTGCAGGTGGAGGGAATTTCAGCATTTGCCACAGTCGCTACCCAAACCTGCCCTGTAGATTAAGCCCCCAGGCGCATCACCCTGGGAGAAGGTTTCCTGAGAGCTGCTGGGAGCCCAGCGTGTCTCCAGCTCTCCTATTGCAACCACCCTGGGACTTTAGCCAGGGGAAGCCCAAGCCACAGAAAAGCTGGGGGCAGCAGTGCATGCCTCTCAGGTGGATGCTGTAGACCCACAGAGCTTTGGTTCCGGCACCCAGAAATCTCCGTTTACAGCACTCATGCAGGCCACTAAAAAAACCAAAGAAATAGCTGACCTGATGAGGCAAGCACAACAAGCTCACAGGCATTTCCTAATAGGCTGCTACCTCTCCCAAAATAGAGGAGCTTGTGCTAGTGAAACTCAGCGTAACTAGGAGACACGAATCACAGGTTTGTCTAAACTGTGTCTTCTGAGCTTCCAAAAATCAAAGAGGAATTATACAGGAGATCTGTGGCTCTGCTGCCCAGCACAAGTGGAGTACTGGGCTGGTACCGCTGCCGTCCCTTCAGCGCAACTCTGCTGTCCTAGGGAAAAATTTGGTTCAACAAGTCTCTCCCTCCTGAGGGATTTTATTCTAGGCTGGCAGATGACAGCATGTAGTTCACAATACCAACACCCAGACAACGGCTCTTGGAAAAAGGCCTTAATTATCCAAAAGCTGAAAGCAATGGAAAAAAATATATATGTTCTCTTATAGCTGGTACTCTCTAAACACAACGTGCCTGAAAGGAGCAGCAGCTGGGCAGCCCACGGGGACACCGGCTGGGATTTGGGAGCCTGCCGACTTCATTCCCAGCTGAAGAGCCATCAGTAAACAGCCCGCACGACCGCTGTACCAGGAGAGAAAAACTCTGCCTTACCTGGAAAACGAAGTCATCCAAATTCCTTCCACAAAAAAAAAGCCTCTGAAATGTCAGGGGGAAAAAGACTCTGTGGAGTGTCTTGTATCAGGAAGGCTCCCGCATGCCCGGCTGAAGGGTGAGCTCCCGGGCTCTGGGTGCTCGGGGAGGCGCAGCCGGAGCAGCAGAAGCGTCTCCAGCCCTGTCCCTCTAGTCTCTCGTCGGTGGAACTGGCCCTCTCTACTCCTCCTACAAAACCAGGCAATACCTCGTTTGTAGTAGCTCCAGTCATCCACGGAGAGTCACTGTGGGTCTACTGACACCCCGGGACGGCCTCCTCCCAGCCGCTCCCCTCCCAGGACGGATGCTGGGCTGGGGCGAGGTCTTCGGAGCTGAAGGCATTTTTTGTTTTTTAAACAAGCTGGAAGAAGTCTCAGTCTTCCATGATGGTGTGGGCTTTTTTCTTTTTATTTTTTTTTGGTGGTTGGCATTGCTGCCCCACATATTTAAGCCATCAAATAGTGTTCCTCTTTCTTTCCGCTGCTGTTCTCCTCTTCTCATCCTAGTAACGTGTCCTGGAGTGGAACAAATAAAACAAGAACATTAGGAAAAAAAAAAAGCAACTTGCATCTTAGCTTTTACAAATAGCTGAGTTTTGCTCAGAGTCATCCAAATCTGAGTATTACCTCTTCCTTTTGATTCACTTCTGGGGTTTGCTCTTTTGCCGTTGTTGGACAGCATATCTGTCTCTAATACTGCTGGTGAGTGCCCAAAATACAGAAAGGAGAGCACAAGTACACACCTTAATACCTCCATCTTCTTCCTCGCAGTCTTGTGAATGTTGTCTTTTATCTGCAGTTTTTTGATCAAGGCCCTAAAGATTTTTAACTTTCTGTGTGTGTTTCTTGAATTTTCTCATGTCAAATCAAAACCTTTACTTGCAGTAATCATCATATGATGCCCTGTCGCTCTGAGGATTCTTGTATATTTTAAAAAACAGTCTCCTGCTAAAAAAAAATCCTTTCCTTCAATAAAAAAAGGTTAAATTTTTCTTTCTCACCTACCTAGGCATCTATTTTCATGACATCTGTTGGGAATATTATCTTCACATCTGTCATAGACAGCTACATCTGGCTAGTTGGTTTCTTTACATTGGGGTGGTCTGACATGCAAGGACACTGAAAGTGGTAGTATGTCTTGTTTACATAGAAATTCAGACAAAATCACCTCAAAATAAGATGCTGGGGTTTTCTGGATTTTTTTGGGGTTGTTGTTTGGTTTTTTTTCTTACCATCTTCTTTTACAACAGCATTAGAGGTCTAAGCCAGTTCTCTGTGACTGAGTTTTTGTTCTTGTGAATGCGATGAGAACACAAGAAGTTCTAAAGGAAAATGGATGTGGGGCAGGAACTTTTTGAGACAGTACCAAAGTTTTATCCAGCATCTTCTTTCTTCTGTATAAGGAGAATCAAGATAGGCAAAGAGAATTTTTCCTGTGCACAATGATCCTCTTTCATGCACAGTGCTTGCTATATACATATGTTTATATATACATATATCTATATATGAAAGTCTGCCCATATCCTTCCCCCTAATCCTCAAATTGATTGCATTATTTCCCACCTTCCAGTGGAACTGAAAATCTCATGGAAAGATTCTTGCAGAAAATATGCATGGGTCTGGTTTAGCTGCTCTTCACGTATGTGACCCACATACTAGTATTGCTACTCACAGAACACCCTATATACTAAACAGATATGTAGTATTCAATTACATTTTAAACGTAAATGAAGAAGAGGGGAGAGAAGAAACAGGAACATAAAGAATAAAAGGAGATGATTAAAAACTGCTTGATTTTTCCTCTCCTTTATGACTCTGCATGGACTTTGAAGTAAGGGAGTCAGGCACGGATGGCTACTCTTCCATTTACATCCCCTTGTAGACTTAAATGTGATTTATAATGTATTTAGCTGTTACTTTGTAAACTGTATAACTGCCTTTTTTTAAAACTTCTGACTTATAGCCTCCAGTAAAATTCAACCTCTTAGTTTTAAATGCCATACATAACTTCAGAAATAGCTTTATGGGACTGCTGTGATTCTCTGGAAAAGAGCTACTGTAGTTTCTTTACATCTTCCTGCAACTGCATCCACCCTTCATGTGATTCTGAGTTTATAGAGTGGTCTCCAAGAGTCTTGTCTTCTAAATATGTGAAGAGAACTAAAAACGAGGCCAAGATTAAGTGCTTACTGAAAAATGTTAGTTTTCAAATATTTGTAAGTATGTGGTTGATAATCCCAACATTTCCACTGGAGACAAACAGAAGGATGGATTTTATGCCTCTGGTAGTAGCCATTTTTTGAAATTCTTGCTTCCTAGCTCCACTCGCACAAGGCATTTACATTCTTTCCCCCCCAACAGGCAAGCCCCTGCTCCTCTGAGGTTCAGGGTTGTAATTCTGCTGCTCACCTTGCTGAATTCTCTCAGCATCTTAAGTGCTACAGTCTTGCAGTCTCTTCACACGGGGCTGCCTCCAGCCTTCTCATTTTCAGCCTGCTCTTCTCTGTGTTTGAGTAATGGGTCCAAAAGAGTATCTCCCCCAGTTGGCTCATTCATGAAATTCCTCCATTACGAAATTGCCTTCAAACCACTCCAGAAAGCTTTTGTGGTGGTCATCCCCAACAACGCTGCTCTCCTAGCAGCTAGCAAGGTGGATAAATCCACTCATGAGTACCTAGACCTGTGGCACAAAGGATTCATCAAAGTTCCTGATGAAAAGTTAGGGAGCTTGTTGTCATCAGACGGTTTGCAGCAGGCATCACCTGGACCGGTCCACCCTCTGATCCTCACCAACCTTCAGGTGGACACTGGATGCAGGCTTGGCTGACTCTGAGGTGTCGCTGGCAGGACTTGTTCATCCTCATGGGTACCCAGAAGACAATTTGTATTAAAGAAATAAAAGAAAAGCCATTTGTTTATTTTAACCCAGGTCGTGTACATGAGCAACAGCCCCCAGAGTCCCAATAATGTCAAAAAACCCCAATCAACTCCATGCAGAAAAGGAAGCCTCG